>NW_028321886.1:3917205-4218529 GCF_036245765.1 Copidosoma floridanum | reverse complement strand
GAGTTGTTTGAATACATTGAGGCAGCTACTCTCCGACTTGGATTTTATGTGATATTTGTGAGCCAAGATACTTGTTACTTATAATTTATATCTATCCGTGGAGATAATTGTGTGTTATTGATAAATATATTTGTTCTAGAATATCATAATAATGATAAGATGTTTTGATAAGTAGACGATTACGTTGCTGATATATATTGCTGTCTAAAAAGAAATCAGTATTTTAATAAAATCGTCCGTAAAAGTTTGATAAATTTATCTTCTGAGTAATAGTTTTTTCACAGGATATTAAAAAACATTTTTTCTAATTTCGTACCCGAAAAATTTTTATTTTTGTAGAACTAAATCAGCTGATCATCAAGATGTTTACCAAACTCTCTCCGCTCCAAACTACAGTAGCTAAATCTTCCAGTGGATTTCGTTTAATCAGCTGCCAGAAGAATTTAGCTTTTATAAATGGAAAATGGGTTGGAGCTACAAGTGGAAAAGTTTTTCCAGTCATAAATCCAGTGGATTGTTCCACGATAGAGTGTGTCCCAGACATGGATGCCACAGATACCAGCTTAGCAATTGATGCAGCTTCTCGGGCATTTCTTACATTCCGTAAAACATTGGCTAAAGAACGCAGCGATTTATTGAAAGCTTGGTACAATTTAATGGTTAAACATTCAGAAGAACTAGCTGAAATTATGACGAAGGAAAATGGTAAATCTTTGGACGAGTCAAGAGCCGAAATAAGATACGGTAATTCTTTTGTCGAGTGGTTTGCAGAGGAGGCCAGAAGAATCAATGGTGAAGTCCTCATGGCTCCATTTAAAAACAGGGAAATGTTTCTGGTCAAGCAGCCTGTTGGAGTTGCTGCTTTCATAACTCCTTGGAACTTTCCTCATGCTATGATTACAAGGAAAGCTGGTGCAGCCCTTGCAGCTGGCTGTACCTGTGTGATGAAGCCTTCGGAGGATACACCTTTGACTGCACTAGCTCTGGCTCATTTGGCAGAGGAAGCTGGTTTTCCTGCAGGTGTTATTAATGTTGTGACAACGAGCTCAGAAAACTCGGTAGCTGTTGGTCAGGAGCTCTGCAGTAATCCAAAAGTGCGAGCTCTGTCGTTTACTGGCTCTACAGCTGTTGGAAAAATTTTGTACCAACAATGTGCTCCAACTATGAAGAAACTGAGTCTCGAATTAGGTGGTAATGCACCATTTATTGTATTTGATACAGCTGACATTAACTTGGCTGTTGCTGGAGCAATGGCTAGTAAATTTAGAAATTCAGGACAGACTTGCATCTCTGCCAATAGATTTTTCGTGCATTCCAAGGTTTATGATGAATTTTTTTGCAAATTCATGACTAAAATTGAAAGTGAAATTAAGATGGGTGATGGTAGGAAAAAAGGAAATACTCATGGGCCTTTAATTAAAGATAGCCAATTGCAAATAGTAATGAGACTTGTTAACGATGCTAAAGCTAAAGGGGCTAGCATACATTGCGGAGGTAAGCTGTTGACTGAAGTAGGACCTCTATTCTATGCCCCTACTGTGATAACTGACGTTACCCGAGATATGGAGATCTATGGAAAAGAGATATTTGGACCAGTAGCTGTGATACATAAATTTGATGATGAAGAGGAGGTTTTAGAGAGAGCAAATGAAGTACATGTTGGTCTAGCCGGATATTTTTACTCTAGAGACATATCACAAATATTTAGGGTTGCCAGAAATCTAGAAGTCGGAATGATTGGCATCAATGAGGGTTTGATTTCATGTACCGAAGCAGCATTTGGTGGTGTCAAGGAATCTGGTATTGGCAGAGAAGGATCTAGTCACGGAATTGATGAATACGTCGATATTAAGTATATCTGCATTGGGAACATTCAGCATTAAAAAATTATTTTCAAATTTTAACAAACAATCCACCATAAGTTAATTTTTGTTATGTTGCATGTTTTAGAGATTACAACCTTTTTAATTTTTTTTTAGAAAATATAGTTTAATTTTTCATTAAAAACAAGTAGATATGCATATTTAAGTTCAAAATATATCTAGGTCACTTTCTTGATCTGCTGACAAAAAGCGTTAAATCAACAGTCTTCCATGTTAAAAAATAATAAACTTAAAATAGAGCAACATATTTGTGCAAAGATAATAAGATACATTATCTACATGATAATGTGTATGTATGTATATAAATATATATTTCAATCAATTATTGTAGCTTTATTTATTTATTTTATGTAAGTTTTTTTCTTTTTTTCTTCTTAAATTCATTTCGTAACATTTCTTACAAAAAAAAAAAGTATTAATTTTCTAAAATAAAGTTAGTTAAGGAGTAGGGCCAAAGGTGTACATCTGTACGTATCATTACCCTTCACCTCATCAGCGTTTCTTTTTATTGATTCTACTCCAGATCACTCGGAAATCCGGGAGTAGTTGAAAAATGTGGGAGTTAGAAACAGTAGAAAAAATAAAGAGGGAAATAATTTTGGTTTACGAGGGAACAAACAGCAACAAAAAAAAAGTTGCATACAGATAGCTTCCTTACATTTTAATAGCTTTAAATTCTTAAGCTTTTTTTAACCTGGGTAAATTTAAAATCACTCAATCTCTAAAATTTTTACCTTTGAAAATTAGTTTTTATAAATTTAGTAGTATTTAACCATGATTTTATTTTTATATATTTTAATAAAAATTCACTTTTTTGTTGAATGCAAAAAAAAGTGGATTATTTTTGTGCTAACAGGATTGCAACATTTTCGAGTGAACTGTTACAGCGTATTATAATTATACACAAATATCATCTGGCAATATAACTTTTAATATAAATATAACTTTTTTTTATATGAACCTCGAAAGTATTATTAAGTGGTAATTATTACTATAAAATTTTCAAAATCTTAACTTTATTAGATAATTACGACACAACACTTAAACATTTTTTAAAAAAGAAAGATGATTTCTTATATTTTTAATTGATACAGTGTTTATAAAAACAAAGTAACGTTTAATCATAAATTTACAAACATAGAATCATTTTTAAAACAAGTTAATTACATTTAATAACTTATAATACACTTGTTCTCAAACTTTCCCATATATAAACTCTGTCAACAGTCTTTTAAACCATGTTTCTTAATATATTTTTCTCTTGCTTCTGCAATCATTTTTGCTTTCCTTTCCTGGAAAGTTAATGCTGTTGTACTGGTGATACTTGTCATAGGTGTTGATACCAAAGGCTTACTCCTTGAACTGCTGGATGAAGCCGTAGTAGGCGCCGGTTCGGGCGTATAAGTAACAATACCGTCCAAAATATTGGTAATTGTAACGTCAACATTTCTAGTTTTTACTACAAAATGAAAATTGATTAGTATCAATGGAGGCGTTTGAAATATTCAAATGAAGTGTTAAAAAAGATTTATGATTTGTTGCTTACATAGATCTCTAAGAATAACGTTGTGCGGGACCAATGGAAGCACTTCACTGACTTGTCTCGCCATCCTTTGCATTTCAATGCTGGCAACAATTTGCGAGCTTGACACACTTTGATTCTGAGGACCCCTGTTTTGTAATTTTTCTATAACATAACGTTTTTCGTACTCTGTTTTGTCGGAAACTGTATGCTGACTAGTCTCAATTTTCAGAGAATCAGCGATTTCCTTTTCCACATCTCTAACAAGAACATCAGCATCCGTATTTCGTTTGATTTTTAAAAATTTCACTGTAAAAATAGTGTAAGGAGCAAACATAAACCACATGACGTCGGTCCACCAGGTTGAGGCGATAGAGGTGAGCTGTATGTCGACGAATTCTGGCCTCTTAGCTTGCAAGACAATAGGCTGAATAGTCGACTCGATAGTAAATGGCCATGTGTTGAACTTTAGCAGAGCCTTGTGACTATTGGTCGCACTGAACTCTGGTTGCAGAGCAATATTGATCTTAGAGTTGGCTAGAAACTGCTTGATCTCGGTGACAAGGTTGTCTTTGCTGCTCATGTCCATTTTTTGGAGACCCAAAGCGTTACTCAGTGAATCTGGAAGGTTTGATAGGCTCGGTGTCACCGTATTTGCAGCTGTGGCCAGGACAAAGTCATCCAAGGCAGATATGTTGTTGGCGATGACGATGCGCGCCTGCTCATCTCGCTTTTCACTGTCTTGGTTGACTTTAACAATGATACCAAAGACGAAGGCGAGGCCACGATTTAAAATCGATCGCAAGCTTTGACAGTCTGGTAATATTGTCGCTAACAGCCAGAGATGCAGACAAACTAATAGTCTAAGTATCACGAGCAACAATCCAACAGGTGTGTAAATCAGTACTGATACCAGTTTCCATCCAGTGGGAAACCTAAAAAGTACGCATAAAAACATCAGTCTGATGTATCTCAATTATTATTTATTACTTTATTTCTCTTTTTATTTAACAAGAATATACTTCAACTTCAAAGAAAATAACTCTTAATGGCATCATCAAAAATGTATAAATCATTGGAATCAAAATGAAACGTCAAATAGAACAATTGTAATTATGAAGTTGTAGAATATACAACAAAAACAAAATCTTTAATTTTCATTTAATATGCAAGCAAGTTTCATGTCGATAACAAACATGCATATACACGTGTGTACATCAAATAGACGTGAACTTGCGAAAGTGTTGAGAAGAGCAGTTTCAAGGACAAGCTTTGACTTTTTTTCGGAAATCTGCCAATTCACCACCTAAGAATAATGGCGTTGGAGGTATATAAACAGTCCAAGTCAACAGCAGATTTAAATATACGAAATCTAAATAGGCTTGAATGCAAAAACACCTAAATTATTTTTCAGCTCTCTTTCTATAAGTACTTCAGTAATAACAATAATTGCTGCTGTTGCTTTCTGTTTTCCGTAGTAATTATTTCTGCTGTTGCTTATACAGAATCTGACGTCACCCTTCAACTTATGTATTTGCAATGATACTTGGATGATTCTTTTGACTCACCTGCTCTCGTTCAACAGCTCCTTGATTTCAATTTGTGACATTTCTCACGTAAAACATCTGTTACGCTGCAGGAAGCCGTACGGTAGAGATTCACGAAGTGAACGCCACTGGAGAAGGGGGTGGGAAGTCCTCTCCTATAATATTTTCCCAGCAGGAGGCTAGTCACAGCAGTACTTGCACTTGCACTAGCCCGTACGATACACACACTAGGAGCTAGGACTAGGACAGACAATTACTGCATTACCACAATTAAAAATATATATATAGCAGCGAAAGACGACACTTTTCTTAGGAATCTGTGATTCACAAAATATAACTAAGTAGGTAAGTACTAAATTTGCTTCCGTGAGAGAGAGCGACGCTCACAGAGAGCGTGTGTGTGTTAAAAGAAAACGATACAAATAGTTTTGACACTTTGACCAATCAGAGGACGGCTTTAACCTTGCATCGACTGTAATTAATTATTGCAAAATATTGTAATTAGTTCGATTTTATTGAACTACATAAATAGAATCTCTATACTTTTGGAGGTCGATTTTGTGGTAAAAGATAAATTGTATACTTGCCACAAATAGCACAGACAATGTCAACTTTTTATCTTCTACATATAAAATTAGTTGCGGCTAGTTTATTATCAATTACATCATACATGGCTCTACTGTAAGTATATATATATAGTAATAATTATTTGGATCAGCGCCATCTAGCGTTGCGGATTTCTGAACTCTGAACTGACTGAACTAAAAAGTGGCCCTAAAATTCTCAAGGAGAGCTTTAAGCATTATAAACCAGCCGCAACTTAGTTGAAGTATAAATAAATAGAAGGTCGATATTCAGGTAGAAGATACATTGCAAACTTGCCGCATATAGCACAGACAACGTTAAATTTTTATTTCGTATCTACAAAATTAGTTGCGGCTGGTTTATAATTGAATAAATGGCTCTAGGGCCTAAACTGCATAAAGCTCTCCTTCAGAATTTTAGGAGCCACTTTTCGCGAAAAATGAAAACCGCTAGATGGCGCTGATCCTAATAATTATTACTACTTATTAGCAGAGCCATGTAATTAATTATAAACCAGCCGCAAATAATCTCATATATATAAAATAAAAAGTTAAGATTGTCTGTGCTGTTTGCGGCAAGTGTACAATTTATCTTTTACCCGAAAATCGACCTCCTATAATCTCTTTCCCACGTAACGATGTAACAATTATAAGCTGTATATACTTAAGTAAATTAAATGAAATAGAAACCGTCTTTGCAATAATTGCAACTTATTGTGTGCGCGCTTTCGTACACTCGACAGTCGACACTCGTTAACTCGTACGTGTTTTTGTGCACTCATGCCACTCATACTTGTATTTTATCTTTTTATGCAGATGTCGTGACGTCGTGAGTGCGTGACCGGGCTTCATCCGTTCCGTGTACTATGATAATATGATGTCAATGTGTTTGGCGCTTGTTGCTGACAAATGCTGAGTTGTGAGTTGTGAGTTGCTGACTGTTCTGTTTTGTGTAATGTGTACGCACACAGCTTAATAATTTGTCGAATCGGACGTCAAAAAAATATTGTTTTAATTATAAAATCAAACAAGTGAAATGAATATTTCAGATGTGATGAAAATCCAAAAGGTTAATACTTTCTATTTACAAAACAATCCTGATAATATTTAATAGTAATTTATTTCATTAATTTCTTAGGTTGAAAATGTGTTAATGTTGGATAAGTATGGCGTTAAACATACACTAGGAACATTTTATTTAACCGAGACACATTTTATTTTTACGAAACCTAATGGAAAGAAAAAAATATGGGTAAATATTGCTAATTTACTTTCTACCATGTTTATTATGTACACACTTGTATGTAATACATATACAACTATGCACACTGTAGGTTTTAAATTCTCATGTTGCTAGTGCTGAAAAATTACCATTACTAACAAGTGGTTCTCCACTGTGTATCAAGTGTAAACATTTTTTTGTCGTCACATTTGTTATTCCAAAAGAAAGGGATTGTCATGAGGTCTACTTGACATTGATAAAGTTATCTTCACCAAGTACTCAATTTTTAATACAAAAATTTTTAATCTTACAAAGATCTACATTATACTTAAAGTAAATAATTTTCATTATTAGCTAGAACAGAAGATTTGTACTGTTTTGACTTCAAAGGTAATAACGAAGGCCTTATACAAGAAATGGGCTGGAATTTTTTCAGTCTTCAAGACGAATTCCAAAGACAAGGTGTTCCTAATGATGAATGGTCGCTATCTTATCTCAATGTTAATTATGAGGTTTCTATAAATAAATAACATACATTTTCATAACATTTTTCTGACAAAAATTTTCAAATGTTATTTATATGTGTAAATTCTTTTTTTTCAGCTGTGTGAATCGTATCCAAAATATTTATATGTTCCCAGTTCATGTAGTAATACTGTATTAATGGGAAGTGCAAAATTTCGTAGTAAAGGCAGGTTACCAGTATTAACTTATTTACATAATAGTAATAAGGTACATTTTGTAACAGATTAATTTAAAACAATATCAGCTCTTTTGAAATTATCAGTTTCAATTAATAAAACTTAAAATCATTTCAGGCTTCTATCTGCAGATGTAGTCAACCATTATCAGGTTTCAATGCACGATGTATAAAAGATGAACAAATGCTTTATAATTTGCTCTGCACAAATCCTGATTCAAAATATTTATGTGTAGTTGACACAAGGCCCAGGGTAAGTCATTCGAAATCATTCAAAAACTTACATGTGTTTTAAAACTGTAATTATTCATGAAAAGCTGTAGAAAAATTAATATATATTTTTACAATTTTTTAGATTAATGCAATGGCCAATCGCGCTGCTGGAAAAGGTTACGAAAACGAAAATTTTTATGACAATATAAAATTTCAGTTTTTCGGGATCGAAAATATTCACGTTATGAGATCCAGTTTAAATAAATTATTAGAACGTATGTCACAATTCGCAATTAAAATAGAAGTCCGATAAACGTCTTATGATTTCATTTATCCAGAGCACGAAATTTGTTCATTTATATTTGCAGTACAAAAAAGTACCTCAATGAGTTCATTTCTCAGTGGCCTTGAAAGCAGTGGCTGGTTAAAGCATATTCGCGCAATATTGGAAACATCATGGTTCATTGCCCGTAATGTTGTTAATGGAATCAGTGTTGTTGTACACTGCAGCGACGGATGGGACAGGACAGCCCAAGTTTGTTCTTTAGCTGCTTTAATGCTCGATCCATTTTACAGGACTATTCATGGTTTCCAAGTAGGAGGAACATTGCGAAAATTATTCTTTTAAAAATGTAATTGCATGAATTTTGATATACTTACATTCTCAGGTCTTAATAGAAAAAGACTGGCTTGCTTTTGGACATAAATTTAATGACCGATGTGGTTACGTGACTGCTGATAGCAAAGAGCTTGCCCCAATATTCACTCAATTTATTGATGCTACTTATCAATTATCACAACAGTACCCGTTTATGTTTCAATTTAATGAACAATACTTGATTACGTTACACGATCATGTACAAAGCTGTCAGTATGGAACCTTCATTGGTAATTGCGAAAAAGACCGGCAATTTTATAAGTGAGTCACGAAATTTCAATGATTTTCATAATAAATGTTTTTGTAGTAATGTTTTGATGAAATCGTTTATGTTAGAGTTTCTGATAGGACTTATTCACTTTGGGGTTACATATCTCAACACATAAACGAGTTTATAAATCCTTTGTATTCAAATAAACAGTCCAAAGAAGCAAGTAATCAAATACTTAAACCAAAACTTTTACCACAAAATATCGTGTAAGTGTATCTTTTTCTTTACTTAGACATAGAAAATAATGTAACATGACAAAAATGTATATCTTTAATCTAGATTATGGAGAGGTCTTTACCTGCGATTTGAAAATGGTGTTCATCCCAGGGAATCTTATGAAGATTTACTCTCAACTATTAATAGTCATGTTAATTCAATAGAAGATCACATAAAATTTCTCACAAAGGTCTGTATAAATTTAAAATTTAAAAATTAAAAAAAAAAATTTTATTCCAATACGATGTATTTATTCACAGAAAATTAACGCAGTAGAAGCTCTTACACCAAATAAAACCGATAAGTCATCTCTCAGCAAACAGAAATTAAACAATGATTATTCAAAAGAAAATACTTTCAAGGAACTTATAACCAGCTTTGCAAGAGATCCGAACAATAAAAGTAAAACAGAAATCCAGCAACTAGTTGCAGAATTAAATTCAGTTTCATTGGAATGGAAGTCATCGAAAAATCGAGTTGAATGTAAATGTGCTACCACGTTTGATGCTTTTAATAAACAGGTAAGCATAACAATATTTTTCTAATGTAAACATTAATTTTCAATGATTGATCACAAAATGTAATGTTTTAGTACCATTGTTGGTCTTGTGGAAATGTTATGTGCCAGCGTTGCATTCGTATCAATATGCTTTCTGGATATTCAACAGAAAGGGCAGTTCCAATTTGTAAATTCTGTTCTCAAAAATATGTGACAGTGACACAATAACCCTTTATTGAATCTCGTAAATACAAAAATGTTTATTTTGCGTTGAAGCAGCTGTACCTAATTTTATGAAACTAGATAAATTAAGATGTATATTTTGTGTTATGAAGGCGATTAATTTACCATTTTTACATTGTACACAAGCGAGACTCCTACAACGTTGAAAATTATCGCACTATTTATATATCATTGCTAGTACTTTAGCCAAGCTCTCTGACACCATATGTCACTTAAGAATATACATTATTTTTCAAACATAAACCATTTTTTTCGTAAGAAAATAAGAGGTCTGTAGTTCCATTAAGACATTTAGAAAAATAAAATAGGTTGACGCTATGGACTTAATGTGCAGGCTTCTAATTGCTGAAGTCGTTTTAATGTTAAAAATTAATTTTATTTTCTTACATAACGATATTAAATGAAAATTTTTTTCTAAAATTGGCAATGTTTTTGATCGCTTCAAACTCTCATGTGCTCTTTCACTCTCACATTCTGGTCGAGAAACTACAGAAAACTTTTTGTAAAGTTACTCAAACTTACTTTTTGTCGGTCCGAGTGACAGTGTCATATTGTTCCTATAGTTTTTTTTTTTTATAAAGTTTGAAATTTCAAAGATAGTAACTTTGTTTTTAAAAGTATATTTAATTAGTAAGCCTTTGCATCTGATTAGAGTCGTTATAAGTTGCAAGTTTGTGATAATCATTATAAAAGAAAATAAAAACCGTACATGTAAAAAGAAAGTATTTACAAATAAATTTCATTTATCAAATGGAGAAGTAAGTAACTAATAAATGTAGAAACAAGTTTATTGAAAAAATTGTTGTTATAATTATTTTTTAAACTATGTATAAACAAATAACTAACAATTTTAATCCATAAATTGCCATAAAAGCAATCCTACAGTTTAGTTTTGTAAAATTCACTAGTGATTAGCAGAACGGGAATATATCTAATCATTGTATCGTGTATATTATTTAGACAAAATATTTTTTAATATCATAATTAAAATATCAAGATTCATATTTTGATCATGATTAAGAGTTTAACAGTTACATAAATCAAACATTGCAATACCTTGATTGCAAAATCTATTCAATAGATTTTATATCATTAAACAGTGTTAATTTGAAATATCTACACAAAGTGTTGGTTTTTAAAGATTTAAAAATTATTAATATTGTATTTAAAATTTTTATCAATTTGACAATTGTCAAATTTTGATTGGACTACACTCTATTTACTTCCAATTGCTCAATTACTCATATAACTGATTTTATGAAATAGTAGTGAAAAAATAATTCTATTTCACCAATAAAACTTCCACATTATATTCATTATAATATACGAAATAAATATTTGCATTGAACTTAAAACATATAATTAGAAATCGTTCAAGCAAAATTCCAATGATTATACGATATAAAATTACGTTCAGCGAAAATAAGTATTTTTATCGACGTGTTTACATAATATACAAGGTTTAAAAATTTTATGTCAAGTTCTTGCACGTATAAAAAATTGTTCAAATCGTTTATCTTACAATACCCTTAAAATACACCATAGCGAACTCTATTAATCATTAATAATACGTCTGTACTTTCTATTTGGTGGAAATACCTCTTCATCTTCTTCTTCTGCGGTAATACATGAATTATCGTAAACATAGTTAGGTATCCATTTAATCAGTAGTTTTTCGAAAAAGTCTTCCAAACTTTTAGCTCCCTGGTAAACTTGTGAGTCCGGCTTAAACGACAATAGAATGTTTAATTTTTTTAAGTCTATTAAATCGAAATCAGAAACATTAATGAAATTTAATATTTACAAGATTAAACGTGAAAGCATTTTTGAACATCAATCTAATGTCAGCCAATACTTGTTTTAAATTTGTGTAATGATTTTCATTTTCTTGATTCAGTTTATCACGTATAACATCGAGAGCTATTGGTTTTTTGATGATTCGATGATATTCAATGATCTGAGAACAAGAATTCAATATAAAATCAGAGAACGTATTATTACTAGCATAATAATAATAATAATAATAATAATAATAATAATAATAATAATAATATTTGTAAAGTATTTTACAGTTATTCAAGACTCAAAATACAAGTTGGAAAATTTTAAAAACTGTTATACCTCTGGCGACACAACTTCTCTAAAAGGTAAACTTTGTTCATGTTGGCAATATAATTCTAAAACTATCCTTTGAGCTATTCTTAAGTCTCGAGCACTCATTTGATCAGTGTCTTCTTTTTTTTCTTCTGGAGAATCCTCTGAACAGTCAAGTACATTAGTACATAACATACATTGCCATGTTTCGCTTTCACTATAAAGGAACAAACATTTTTATGAAAACGAATTTAAATTTGAGTTAATTTTTTTTCAAGTTGTATAAAAATGTTTTTATTTACTGTGGAAAAGATTTCAAGTTTGGAATGTGGCAGTATAAATGGAAGACCTTAGGACACTTATCACAACAAAGGACAGCATCTCCTCCATCCATACACACTGCACACCAATCTTCATTTGGATCATCTTTAGATAAGGACGCTGATACCAGAAAATTATACATAATGTTAAAATTTTGAGAAATTACTTTTTTTTTCTTTCTTTAAATTTTTACATTACGTCTAAAAAAACAAAATTACAATTTTTAACACTTTTTGAAAAAGAATTTATAGTCACATTAATAATAATAACAATAATAATAATAATAATAATAATAATAATAATAATAATAATAATAATGCATTTCATTGAAAAAGTTTTTTTAGATAAAATAAAATTATCATAAAAATAAGTAATTAACCAGAAGAATTGTCGGTCATGGCATTAATTCCTTCATCAGTAGAACTATCCACTTGAGTTGAGTCTAATTGGCTTTTTTGACTTTCAGGAATTACCATTATACCATTGCTGTCTAATTTTGCAATGGTGCGCATCAAATCATTCAGTGATTTTTGACAAAATTTATCCAAGCTTTTTTGAGTTTCATCAGTCTTTTCATGTGGAGCTGGACTTGGTGTTTTCGGCATTGAAGAGCTCACTGTATGGCTGACTGTTGTTGAACTTTGACAGACTGGCACACTTTTGGTATTTATAGGTGGACTAGCGATACTGTTATTACTTTTCTACATAAGTCAAATTATAAGGATAAGTCATAATGTATACAACTACTTACTTAAACTGTCAATTCAAATTATGATCAAAATAATCCCTACGCAAATTATTTAAAAAATTTGGTTGTTTTTGATAAAAATTCGTGCTCTAATTTTTATTGTACAAAATAGGAAAAAAAAAAAAAAAAAAAAAAAAAAAGTGTGTAATATTTACCCCTTGAAGAGCAGAGGAGAGAGCAGATTGACTTTTAAGCGTAATTTTGTAATCGTTAACTGGCGCGGTTGAAAGCATTTGCTGTTGCTGTACGGGATTTTTTACTGGATACGAAGAAGGCACACTGCTAGAATTAAGATTTTGAGGAATGTGCCAACGTGCAGATTGTTGTATCATCTGTGGCTGGGAGTGCAACTGGTGAGATGGCTGTTGATAAACGTTGAGCATTACTGCCTGATGAGGCTGACTTGGCTGACGTATCTGCATTCCAGCCAATAAAGAAGTGCCTGCCGGATAAGCATTTTGTGCCGAACTCAAAGTTCTTTGAGGACTGTTAACAGGATACCTGTACCTAGGGGGAAATCTGTACTGCATTGCATTACTTGGCCTGTACGCCGGAGGATTATGCGCAAGCAATCCACGCAAACTTGGATTTTGATTAATTTGTGTATCTGCTACGGCGCCTGCTGTAGTTACATGTAATTGTTGTTGCTGCTGTTGTTGTGAGTGAGGATGAGTTGATGAAGTTACCTAAACAAAATATAATAGCTATAAATATGTATTTTATTATAATTTGCGTGTCCATTAAGTTAAAGATTTTTTGACTTATTTTTGTTTACAATTCCAGATAAACATTTGCAAAAATCGTTAAACTAAACAGTGTTTGATGAATTGCTAATATAATATATAAAAATAATCAAAAAACTCAATAATAAATGTATATTTATTTATTGTTGTTATCTTACATTACATTTGAAAAATAATTTATACTATTAGAGTCTTTCATCTAGATGAAAATTTGATTTTATTGCAACATGAGTTTTGTTAACTTAATAACGGTAGCTCTATAAATAACATGACTTTTTTCGTTTTTACAATGATTGACAAGTCGTGACGTAGGTATTAGTAATTTTAAGTAAGCTAGTAGAAAAAGAAAAAATAATAATAATGCATATCTGGATGATGTGAACAATGATAACCTTTAGCATACATGATATCAATTACTTTAAGTTGTAAATGTTCACTGATTCATTGCCAGTATACCTGTTGATGACAGTTGCCAAGTCCGGTCCTTTGCGCCATTAGGATTTGTTGTTGTTGTTGTTGTTGTTGTTGTTGTTGTTGTTGTTGTTGCTGCTGCTGTTGCTGTTGTGGTGGTGGTGGTGGTATACGTCCATTGTAATTAGTACTATAAGTCGGCATTAGTGGCGGTAAAGGATGTTGTTGCATACTGTGTGTATTGTAATGCTGCATATAATTTGATGTCTGAGTTTGTAATTGTTGCTGATTAGCTATATGTTGATTTTGCATTGCAAGTTGCTGATGAGATGTTATAGGAATGTTCATAGCTTGATTCATGTAAGTCATATTATTAGAAGGCTGAGTAGGAACTAAAGAAACTGCCTGAGGTGTTGTCAAGTTATCTAAAACTACGCCCATTGAAGAGTTATTCAATTGTTTATGTTCCAATGTCTCATTTAGTGGTGTTAATGATCTATTTGGTTCTGACGGAGGAGTAACTGAAGGATAAACTCTTCCATCAACTACAATACCTCCAATCGATGATATAACTGTAAAAAAGATTTTTAATATTTTTAACAATTTTTCATAAGATTTACAAAATTTTATTTTTTAAATTTACTCTAATTTGCCATTTAACGCACCTTTTACGAGATCTGGAACTTTATCTACATTCAAGTGAATTCTAACAGGAATATCAGGATTAGGAATATCTGCTCTCTGGTTCTTAATTCTTAGTAAGTGATTTGTCACTGTTTTTTTATTGTAAAGCAGTTCCATATCTGTGCCTGCATCTAATGCATAGTTCACAAAATCCATACAATGATCAGTCAATTTTGATAATTGATCCAAAGCAACTTTCTTTTCATTCAAGGTGTTTTGTTTTTGATCACACACCTCACTCAGTCTCTTAATTAACTCTTTTCCTCTTGAACTAATTGCATTTGTCAATCTAAAAATTAAATGTTTATTTTTAAAAGAGCTTACGTCATAAGTTTTCTGATTTTAGTAAATTCATTTAATAATTCATTTATTAGTATGTTCCGATAGTAATAAATAAATTCGTTTATTTATAATAATTAGAAGTAATAACTTACTGAACAACCATTTTCGTTATGTCCTCCACAAGTATTTTTTTCTTATCAGATATTAATCTTTGACGTTCTTTAATCACACCCATGGCAGTGTTTAATAACTCTCTTTTACGGCTATTGAGAAATTAAAATTAATACATTTGTTATCATTAATTCTTATTGATTTTATGATAGTTGTTAGAAACTGTATAGCATTAATAAATGTGCATGCAAGTAAATTTACCTGACATCAGTCAATAAAGATTTTATGGAAGTTTTTGTTTCCACGGCGATTTCATGAATAAATTTGTATTTATGTTCCCTGTGATCACTTAGTTGACAATCTCTGCATGTCAACCGATCGCAAGTTTGACAAAACAACGATAACGGCTCATGTGTATGAATCATGCAAAAAAGATAAATAGATAGTTCCTTCTTAGCATTTTCTGCATTGCCTGATCCCTCGTTCAAAGGTTTTATAGTATGAGCTTGTGTTATTTTCAAGCTACTGTGCGCCTACATAAACGAATCTTATTAGATTGTATCTCTTGAAAATAATTTGCAGGTAATAGTTAAAAAGCAATTAAAGTTCGTACCTTGACACATTCTTGACATATTATTAAATCACATTCAACACACCAGTTGGTTGCTTTTGAGTTTGATGTACAGTTCAAACACTTTCTTTCCTCCTCAACAAGCGTAGGCACATCTTCATAGCTAGCATTGGCATTACTGTCTTCTTCAAGGAACTTGGAAAAAAATCGATTTTCTATCAAATTTTCCGGTTGGCTTATAATATTACAAGCTTGGCACAAAATAGTGTTGTTTTCAACTATGAAAGAAAAAACAGAAACACATGAACATCATAAAATAAAACAGTATCAACATAAACTGTTAGTACAAACTGTGAGAAAAAAAGTATAGGCATGTATGAAAGAGAGAAAATTAACCAGGGTGTGTAAGCGTGAAAGCGAGGAAAGGATAGGAAAGAAATTAAGATCATAAGTGAGAGAGAGAGAGAGAGAGAGATATGAAAGTACGAGGAAGTACAAAGACGATAAAAACTACTGACCTACGAGGTCGGCGTCAACGGAGGTATTTTGCTGCTCGCTGAGCTTGGCATTGATGCAGGCGGTACAGGCTGCGTGAAGGCACTCGAGCAGCTTGGGCTTGTCCTCGGCGACGAAGCTCTTGGTGCAAAGCACACATTTTGAGAGGCTGCTTTTAATCTCCGAGCGCTGTGCATGCTCAGTCGTGAAGCACTCGGCTGTCACGTTTTCGTCCTCGTCCATGGGCACGGCGGGAGCTGCCTGTTGCTTCTCGAGCGCTGAATCTTTCACGGCATCCACCTGCAGCTGCTGAGTGGCCTCGCCGGCTGATGCTGCTGCTGCCATGGCTGTCTCGCTGAGCGCGGCGACGGACTCCATGTCCCACTATATATATTATATATGGGGGCTACATATACACGAGTATGTATATGTGTACATATATATTAATTATATATATGAGTGTGTGTATGTGTGTGCACAGTGCACGTAATGTGAATTTAATATATACAATATATATGTATACAATTTATATTGCTTTAAAATTTAAGGCTTCTGCTAGTCGCTAGTGTGTGCTATATCCTCTATATATATATGTATATATACTGTTTAATTACAATCACTGTTACTGTTGTCTGTCTGCAGTTGCTGCACTTGCGATCGCGATCTTTTAGCAACTTCCTCTGGCAGTTCGATCGTCTTGACCTCCACCTTTGATAATAGCAGTTAGTCCGGTTTCAGTATAGTTATAAGTATAGGTTGTAGGCTTGAGTGTAGATACTTAATGACAACGGGAATTGCGACACCAGTGTTCGATTGCTCACTTTTTTATTAAATATTGAAGGCGGCAATACATAGCTGTAATAATACACGTGTGTAAGTTGAATTTCGTTTTAATGGTCAAGACGTAAATATTTATATTGCCAAGACTGTAAATATAGATATACCGACTGTAGGAATTTGCTCGGAGGTGCTCCGATGAGCTCGAAGCAAAACGCGTGTTTTGGGGCAAAGTTCGGAGGAGCTCCAAGGAGCTCCGAGCTGCTCCAAGCTAAGCCCCAAACGAACCTTAAGTCATTGAATAATTAATAAAAAATTGTTCGAATGTAAGTAATTATCGAAAACATGTCATAGATTTTACTATATGTACTGAGTGAGATTAATATTTATTAAAGTAGACATGTAGGAGAGGGTGGGTTTATTTGAAAACGCATGATTTTGGAATGGTTGTTACAGATGTAATTCTAAATCTGAGTGGGATACGACTATAGTTAAAAAATAAATGTAAAAATGGATATATTCCACCCAACAATACGATTAGAGTAGTTTGAAAAAAAAAAAAAAATTACACGTTCTTTCATCACTTTACTTGTGCATACACAAATGGTGTACAATTGTTTGCAAAGTTAAAGTGGAGAGGATGCAATGAATATATATATATATTATTTTGTTATTACCGTGTGACACTACAACAGCAGCATGTGGTTAGATTGAACACTCACTGCACGGCCTCGTGCCTCAGGGCCAAAAGACAGTACACATCAGAGCAGTCATCAGCAAATAAGTATTACAGTAATCGAAATTTTCACTTTTCACAAGTTGTTTTTGTTGATGATGATGCAAAATATAAATGTAGGCGTGTGCAAGGAGTAACCAGTAAACACTTTCGATGGTCCAATGGAAAGTATTAATTATAAATTTTTTAACTAATGAGCTCGTTAATAAACATAAACAATGCACGATTTCACTCTACACCCTCACTATTCGACAGCAGACCAAGCGCCGCCGCATTCGCACTCGCGATAACTTGCGAATCTCTCGCGGCTACCTACTAATATTTCCTTTCATTTTGCTAAAAAATGGCGGCACAGTAGAACAGTAGACGTCGTAGACGACGAAACAACACTAGAAAATGAAATACTTATAAGTGCCTATGAATATGAAAGCAGAATGAAAGGAAGCGCCGAGTTCTTCCAGGTTCTTCGTCAACAGGTCAACTTTGGATTTAGATCATCTGATCATCACTATATCGTCAGCGCCCGCGTGTGCACTGTGCCGTCAATACCACCGTCGCATGTCGTCAGTCGTCACACTGCCACCCAGCCAACCAGAATGCAAGATATCTAGACGAACCCACGACTGCACAAGTTGTAAATTCGTTGTGAAAGGGGGTAAAAAAAAGCGATCTAAGAGCCCATGGTGAGAGAAATGTGAAAAATTTTAGGACTTATAAGGACTAATACCATTGTTGATTACGCGTTATTGAGATTTTTCAACATTTTGAATCACCGAAGGTAAATATAATTATTATCATGATAAACTTATGGTTCACAGCTTTTTGATTGAAATGATGTTGAATGTAATCTTTTATCATACAAATGGTAATTAATAAAAAACAAAGCTAGTGGAGATGTCACTTACTGTCACCTTACGTCATACCCGCGTAACTTTACGATCGAGATGAGTCTGTTCTGCTTCGATATTCGATACTACAATTTGAAATTTGAGGTTGTATGTTACTGGCTTTAGTGGCGTTTTTGTTTCAATAATTCGGATGTCAGTGTTATTTTTTGCTTTAACATTGTACATAACAGACATCTAGGAAATTCAGAATTGTTGAAATTATTGATGCTTTCACGTTTGCTGTCGTAATAGACCCATAAACTTGTGATATATTTGCTAAACTTATATCTCAAACACACTCCTTAAGTAAATAGTTTATTTGAGGTTGACATTGTTGACAGTGTTGACACTTTAACAGCGGAAAACCATACGTAGGCACGATTGACAGTTGGACGGAAGTCAAATGCAATAGAACGCGGCTTCATGCATATCCGCAATGCAGCCTCATGCAGTAAATGTAAGAGATACTTGTGGGTTTTTTGAAGATAAAAAAAGGAGTAGGTTGAAACTATATCTATTACCTACCTTTATTGCACATTTGTGTTAACAGTGAAAAATAATTACAAACATTAAATTATTTGCTAAATATTTATTAACTTTATCTTTATCAATATTTGTAAATCCGTAATTAAACGTAATTGCTATCTCGAATGTTTTGTATCTTAACTGTAGTAAAATTTTATCTAATCTACAGAAAAAAATTTCTTGATCAACTAATGCAACTCAACATTTGGCTAATTAAAATTTTTTTTTCAACTATACTATTCATTCATCAATGAATTTAACTCCGAAAAAAGGATGCCGCAATTTCAGATTTTTTGGAAAAGGAACAGTTTCCGACTTTTCACATGGTACCTTGTTTTTTGATATTCCTGGAAGTTTTTTTCTCACACTGACAGTTCCAGATGGTTTTATATTAACTGAAAGTATTTATGTACATGTTACTTATCAATTTAAAAACAATGTAATTTTAATATTTGAAATATTTATTTAAATACCTGCTCTGTATTTGTTGGATTCACTTTCAATATTAAAAATACAGGTAAGACTAGATTTATTTTCTCTATTTGCAGTGCAATATTTGTCTTCACCAATTTTAAAACTAGATTTATTTCCCAATTGCAAAGTTTGCCCTTTTAAGTGTAATGGATTAATCTGCAGAATAAGTTCAATAAAGATTCAAATTAGTCCTCCAAACCCGAAAGGGACGGAGTATGAAATAAATAAAATAAAGATTCAAATTATTACAACAAACTTTCTCTACTAAATTCAAACCTTACAGTTTTTGGTATTTCAACAATAAAAAATTCTTCATCATCACTACACTCATTGTAAGTAAAAGTAGTTCCAGCATCACACTCTTCATTTAATTTTTCTTTTAGCAAAAAGTCATCAAGCTAAAAATAAGAAAAAATACAATATGAATATTATAATTAAATCGAATAAGATTAATTAAAAACAAATGTAATTAAAAAATAAATTATGATAGAGGTAACAATTGCCTGATACGTACAGTATGTGGTCTAGGTACTAGATCTGAATGAGACGATTGAGTACATTGTTTTCCATCAGGCTTTTTGGCTAGTTTACTCTTTTTAGAGGGGGATCTTGACATCTTCGAATTATTATTACTCAGTACATTTAAGGGTTCCACAGATTTTTCTGCTTCATTTGATGCAATAGTATTTATTTCAGTTTTCAAATCTTTTGTATTGAAGGCAGACATTTCACTGTATATACATATATCTATATATATACATATATCACAATAAAAAAATTTACTGCGGCTTTAATATTTATTTCATTGCTAAGTAGCAGATAGTCAAATAAGTTTTACAGTTCATTGTACAATTTCAAATGCAAACTTAACCTAAAATATAAAGATTTAAATTGAATTAACTCTTATTCAACACCCTTCAATCTATTTAAGATAAAAAAAAGATGTGTTTAAAAAATTATTATAAAAAAAAAAAACCAAAAAAAAATAAACAATCAAACAGAATTTCTGAAATAATAGGTATAGCGTAGGTTGTACACACGTTAATACATATACGACAACAATATGTGGTCTCTCCTCGAGACAGTCGAGAGTCGAGAATCGAAATTCTGACCCACAAAGCGGCCCCATCCTCAAAAGTATGATGTATAAACCAAGGCCAGAAAAAGGCCGAAAATGACACTTAATCATAACTTATTATTATCTACATATAATTGATTAGGATGCAGCTGGTATATAGTAATGGCCATAATTATAAGCACTTCTTTAGTATCAAAAAAACTCGTCACCAGCATGAAATATGACAAAAATATTTCAGATTTCCCACACGAGTCATGACATTTTTCACAATTTCTGTGAGCTGCGGCTGGTATTACTTTTTGACAACTCTCGGGCCTCAGTAGGTATAAGCTTTTGGACGACTAATCGCGTTGGCGAGTGACACACAAAATACTTACTTGACCTCATTTTTTTCGTCGGAAATTGGAATCAGCAACGATTAATTATTTATTTTTTTTAGGGGGGAGTATATTTTTTTAGGGGCCATTTTCGGGTATGGTAGAAGACTTAGAAGAGTCCCAAATGGAGCAACTTTTTATTTTCTTTCCATTGAACTAGGTTGCGACAGTTATATGGTTTGGATCATATATGGCACTTTTTATATTATTCCTATAGGATTTACGCAAATCATGACGTTTCTCAATTTCTGTATGTGTTGCGGCGGTAATTTTTTTTTATACGTACCTATTTTGGGCCTACTACGTTCCTAGACCGTAAACGGCCCAAACCCACACCCACACACCCCCATTGAAAATGAAACCCATCAACTGAACCGAACTGACGTCGATATGAGCGCCCTCTACTCTAGCGCAATTATCGAAATTTAGAAAACATATATATGTCGCGAAATTTACCAGTGTTTGCGAGAAACGATTCGTGGTGCTAAGTGTGTGTACGAAGAATCCTGTGTGTAAGTTGTAAGTAAACAAATATCCGCTACATCGCGACTATTATGGTGTTATTGTACCGAATGGCATAAGCGGGCTTTGTTAATTAGACGATCACTTGCGCAAATTAACAAAAGTAAGTCAATCTGTGGCCCCATACGTGTTGATCCGAGTAGATGCTCGATGGTTACCGCGCGCGTCCGGACGAACGAACAAACGAAGTCAAGATTCGTCACGACAATCGAGGAAACTCAAGTATTTATTAAGTATATTCACTTCCGTACGACTTTACGACCAAGCCCATCAGTAGCAGCTCGACGAGTTTATTGAAGCCGCATTCTGAGCTCTCAATGTTCTTGTAATTTTAGTGTGAAGCAGCGGGCTCTCTGTCTCGAAATGTTTGCTCTTCGCCTTTCCTGGCCTAATACCCACATAGACTCAAATATCTTTACAATGAGTGGGTTTTGGTAAATTAAGGTTAAAAGCTACAGCTGACTGAATCTGCTGTTCGGTGGCTCGCCCTGATCAGGAGCCATGGGTGACTGCAAGGTGGTGTGCGCAGCACCACACTTTCTTGATCTTCTGCTGTATTGCTTCTCGTGCAAAAATAATATCCGTTGGTTTTGTTATTGTCCTTAGGTATCGACTTTTCAACTAGGTACTAAACTAGTATCTACTGGGCGCGACTTGTTTTGACAATACAATTTGGAAATTTCGGCTCTAGTTCTCGGATATTGCTAGATGTCAAGTATCGTATCAATCAATTAAATCTCCCCTTGCCTGTAATACACGAATATCATATCTCTTTCCTGATTCCTGCATAGATTCCAGTACATACAGGTACATACAGGTATAAAAAACATTACATGAAGATACACGTATTATCGTGTCGTCCAGGTTGTACTTTCATCTCATCAGCTTTGCTCCAAAATGCAGGTTGCATTGGTATAGCTGCATTCTTTAAGTTAGCCTGCGCCAGGCGCGCAGTGAGATGCAACACACACCTACCCTACCTATCTAACTTCGTGCGTGCGTGAGAACACTGCGAACAAGTAATACTACTATATACTTACACTCGAAGAGAAGAGCTCTAGAAGGAAAGAGAGAGAAATAAGTGAAGGGAGAAAAAATATGGGGAAAAATGCCTGTGTTGGTTATTGCTCCATCTCTTTCTCTCTTATCCGTAGCTGTACTCTCTACTCTCTCTCTCTCTCTCTGGAGGTTGCTGCTGCTGCTGAATGCTGATGTATGTTTTTTTTTCTCTCTTGCGCCTGCAGCTTCTTTATTTTTTCTTCTCGTCCTTCTCCCTGTTTATCGTGAGCGCGCTCTCTTTCTCTCTCTCTTTATTTACTATTATTGCTACTTATAGTGTTATTGCAATACTAGTATGCTAGTTTCATATACGTATACACACATGCACATAGGTATCTAACTATCTATAGCAGCAAAAAGCCAACACATCCACGGTTGAGTTGAATATTGGGGAATAAGTAAAACGAATGAGGGAGAAAGAAAGAGAACGAAAAAGCTTTAAAGCAGTATAGTGTGTTGGCTAGCTATATAGCCGTCGTCTGGCTGACTGGTTCATGAGTTTGTGTAAGTTTATAGGTACTATCCTTTATCTCTTGTCTACTTATATGTGTTTTCATTAAGCGTGTATATAGTACCTATACCTTTTACACCACGATAGCTGTGTTTGTGTTATTCAGTTCAGAGTTCAGAGCATATGAAATTGCACCTTACGTATAATAGGTATACTATGATACAATGTATATCTACACTGAACCTAGTGCAACATATATAAATGTGTGTACACCTCCCCACAACTACTTATTCGGTTAATCTATCATTTTTTACTGTTATCATTCTTTCTTTCTTTCTTTATTTTTTTTCTCGACCAGCGAGTCATCTTATGTACAGCTTTGTATTTAGTTGTATCATTCTTGTCTCATTATTACCACAAAATCCAACTTGTACTTTAAAAAAAGTTATCTGCAATGGGAAAGGGCGAATTCACTAGAGAGCGGCGGGCAGGGTCTAGGACGTAGAGGGGGAAGACAAAGGTGGACGTTCTTTGGTGCGGGTGTGTATAATACGTGTAAATATGTGTTATAGCTGGCCTTCCATCTCTGTCTCTGTCTTGTTCGTTTTTTTACACCAGACCAGCAGCAGCAACATCAGCACACCATCCATAGTCACCAGCTAACTTAAGTATATATAACAGCAGCAAAAATGCGAGTGAGTGAGTGAGTCAGACTGTGTGTATGTGTGTGTGTAATAGTTCTGTGACGCGCTGAGGCCGCTGAGGAAAGAAGCAAGAGGAGAGAAAAAGAGAATGCTTACTATATACATATGTACATAAAATACTCTATTGGGTATTATTGCGTATATTGTGTGAATCGTGTCTGTGTATTCTGTGTAAAATGTAGGTACCTATATATAATATAAAATGTGCGCTGCTCTGATGCTCTCTTCATCTTCACTTCTTCTTTCTACTTTCTACAGATCTGCTTCTGCTGTTATACTGTGGGTATATTTGTACGTGTGTGTGTGACTGCGTGATGTTGAGTTGATTGATATACTTAGTGTTGCTGTTGATACATCCCTTATGAACTTAGTTATACTACTGACTTACTCTCTTACTTCGGTCGTAATTCATTAAACTACAGTGTGCAGTTCGGTATATTTGTGTGACTTGTGCGGTGTATGTGTGTGTGTGTGTGTATACAGATCTACACTATCTACACTGTAGATTCTACCAGATGTATGTTTATATACACCTATGTGCACATTCATACAGTTACAGACGCCATCAGGACAAGAAGGTAACGACCGCGAGCGAGCGAGTGAATGGCAAGAAAAATCTCAGGACTCTTTTCCGTGGTCTGCATGTCATATGTACTCAAACCCTGTACTTACCTATCAGCTGTCACAAGAAACGAAAGCGAGCTTTTGGCTAGTCCCGAGTCCCAAGGGTATAATTTTAATTGGTACCTTCTTTTTCTTAACAATCGTGTCGTATAACTTACACTCTGACATCAACAGTTTTTCTATAGTACCTATCGGTATAGCAACTATCTGTAAACGTCAAAGTGTTGTCGCAACAGCGCTTATCATAGTGTTCAATCCAGAAATGGGTGTCAAGTTTTTAATACTATTTAAATTTACCCACACACAAATAATAAGGAGAGAAGCAAAATAAAGATAAATAAAAAATAAAAAAACAGGTTCGTGCAGCAGTAGTATTAGCAACAGCAAGTGTGGTGTGTGCATGAGTTGAGTTTGTGTACTTACTGTATGTACATCTACATACGTCTTAAAAACGTGAAAGGCTTGTGTTATTACAGTATCTCAATAAGTACTGCAAGTAACAGCAGCAGCAATAGCAAACTGTGCGGTTGTTTTTGTCTTTTCATTATCTGGTCACTTGAACTATTATTATTATTGTTGTTTTTATTATTATGATTATTATTATTATTATTATTATTATTATTAATTTAGGAATCTTAGCATACAGTACTGCAGGATCAGGCAGGATCTGCTTTAATGCAATGTATTGTTTGTGCATAACAACTCCTTTTGACTCGTTCATTTGTGAAAAAATATCAATCGTGCATACTACACAACACTTACTGTTGGCCTCACAGTAGTGCTGGTAAGAATATCAATTGAACGTTCTTCAAGCATCAGCGAGAGCAACAGCTGTTTCGGCTCACATCTCATGTATAGTGACGAAAGCTCCAATTTTTTAACCCATCCTAGCAGACAAAATTTTACTGAAGCCAACTGTTCAAACTGTTAAAGCTGTTTTTTTTTAATGCCAATGATTTTTTGGTGGCAGTGCTATAATGGCTGCTGCTGTAGTGCTACTTGGATAAAGCAATGAGCTCGTGAGTAGAAGAATTATTCGTTTGTGTTAGAGTAATAGCGCGATTAAGTATTTGACAAGAGAGAGTCCCAGTTCGCAAAATACCCTGAACATAGAAGTTGTATTTCTATGTTGCGTGTCCAGACTAAAATCAGCGGCAGTAGCAACTTCTTCTACACCACACAACCTTTTTTTTCCTCCCGATGCCATTTTATCCGGTACTTTTAAATTGTGTTTACTTATCGTCTCTCCTTTTGGCGCGATGCACAACAAACAACACCATCCTTCTGCTGTGCTCTGTTCGTGGAGGGTCAGCTGCAAAGATTATCAGTTGATTAACTCATTTTTTTGCTACTTATACTACACAATTTTTGGAGATTAACTAAGTCAATTGATTGACTAGCTACCTAGTGAACTTGTGAAAAGTGACCGCCAATTACGCAACAGTAAACGTGCAGCTCATGCAAAAGAGGTGTACACTAGGTATATCTATTTGGTCATAGTCATCCGTAGCCCCTCCTGAATGTTTATCATCATAAAGATTATGCAGTTTGACAGTTTTCTATGAACAGTTCTGGCTAACATTTTATGTTTTTTGTTTTACTTCTTTTTTAATCGTCCAACAGTGTTAGTGTTCTTTCACACTTTGCGAGCTGAACGTCGTACAACTGTATTGTAATAAAAATATCGTTATCGTGTTTCTACTGGTGTTGGTGCTAGTGCTGCTGCTGTTGTTTCTGCTAACTTGTCTACGTCTATTTCATGTAATTTATGTAGTCGGACCGTGTGCTGTTGCTGCTCTGCTGCTGTCGCGATACTCTTTCTTTTTTACATGTATATATATTCGAAAATAACCAGATAAACGTGAGCAAACGATCATCTCGCGGCCGCATCCCATTCCAAGGAGTTATTTGGAGTCAACTGCCTTTACCTTAATATTTGTAATACTTAAGTACTCACTTCATACCTTATACTTGCACATTTTTTAAAATACACTCTGTGTTTTAATGTAACAAGAAATCATATTTTAATCCTCTTCTCCCATTAGCTTTCGTTTTCTTGACTCGATCTGTTGTGGCTGCGAATTTCGGGGTTTACTATATTTTTATTTTTCGTTGAAGAAAAAAAAATTGAGCTTACTGCAAAATTATCGTCCAATATTCGACGTCGTCGTGTTGAGTAATCCGCTGTTTACAAACACATTTTGCGATGTGTGATGCATAATTTCATTTTAATGGATAAATTTGTTTTCTATGTCTTACTTAGAGTGTGAATACTTCTTGCTACTTAATGCTAATATTTAAACTTTCATTTGAATGATATGTGGATATTTTTTTTTGTTTAATCACTTGACCCTTTTTTTTATTTTGTGTTTTGCAATTACTTACAAATAGGTTAAGTTGTGCTCATCTCCTAAACTTATTAAAAAATTGGCTTTTATTGATCATACACATATTTAATAAATTTATTTAATTAAAAACTTATTCATTCTCTCTTATGTAAGATCCATCAACTAAATGTTTTCTTTAAATGGTATGTTTGTGACAAAATAATCAAATTTAGGAAACAGTTGTGAAATTAATAAATAGGATATTACAATTAATTTCATCAATTTTCACAAAAGAAACAAATTTATTCATTAATTGATAATATTTTTTTCCAGCAAACGTATATTTGTTATCATTTTAATTGACATGCATTTTTTTTTTTTTTAGATTACCAGATACAATAAGAAAATTCAGACACACTTCTTTGCAAGAATAAAGATTTTTGTAAACTATCTGAAGTGAGTAGTTTTACATAATCATCCATGGTATTATTACAAATTGCATTTTAGAATAAGTAGTTTATAACTCATTTGTAACATAATTTATTAATTTTATCATTTTTTGCCATACCAAGTTGGAAAATTACATTTGTCATACAATTACAGGAATCCGGATCTTTAAAAAAAAAGAGATTTTCTTGATTGTTAAGCACAAGAAGACAACGAATAAAATGTCAGTATTGAATCAGAGTGGAGATGATGTGGTTGAGTGTCCACTATGTATGGAGCCACTTGAAGTTGACGACCTAAATTTTTTCCCATGCACTTGTGGCTATCAAATCTGTCGATTCTGTTGGCATAGAATTCGAACTGATGAGAATGGACTGTGTCCTGCATGCCGTAAGGCGTATTCTGAAAATCCTGCTGACTTCAAGCCCCTCTCAAAGGAAGAAATTTCTAGGTATGCGTCAATTGGTTGCGATGTATGACACAAATTTATCATCTACTCTGAACGTCTATTACTCATAATGTGTGATTGTTTAGGCTAAAGGCAGAAAAAAGATTAAAAGATCAGCAACGGAAACAGCGCGTTACTGAAAATCGTAAGCATCTTGCAAATGTAAGAGTGGTCCAAAAAAATCTTGTTTTTGTCGTTGGACTGCCAATGCGTTTAGCAGATGCTGATGTACGTGAAAGAATTAATAATTATTAAAAAGTTTAATGCTTCACTAAAGTACTGTGCTAAAAAAAAAATTTTTTTTCAGGTTCTGAAAAAACATGAGTATTTTGGAAAATTCGGAAAAATTCACAAAGTCGTTATAAATCAAAGTACATCCTATGCGGGCTCACAAGGTCCTAGTGCATCAGCTTATGTGACATACCAGGTAATGTTTACTACATGTCTAACATTCATGGCAAATTATTGCCAGCACTAATTAAAATTAGTCTTTCTTTCAGTAACTATTTTAACGATCAATTTTTTGTATTGTGTATGCATTAGTTACATGTTTATTTTCTTTTAAACCTCAACAGCGTCAAGAAGATGCTCTTCGAGCGATAGAAGCTGTAAATAATATAGTGGTAGATGGTCGGACGATAAAAACATCCTTAGGTACCACAAAGTACTGTTCGCATTTTATGCGCAATCAAAGTTGTCCAAAACCAGATTGTATGTATTTACATGACCTTGGAGACCAGGAGGCATCGTTTACGAAAGAGGAAATGCACCAGGGCAAACATCAGGATTACGAAAGAAAGCTCGTGCAATCTCTACACATCAACACTGCGTCACAACGGTAAAGTTAATTACACGTAATCAAATTAATTTTAAATAATTCTACTTGCAAAGTAACGAGACTTGAATTTTTTAATCTCTTCAGCAAACCAACACCTTCACCACCTGTGACTGGAGGAGTCGTGAGAGAAAATGGGCCCAACACCCAGTCCAAAGAAGCGTGGCCATCGTTACAACCAGGCCAAACAAAAGGTGTCTTGAACAGTTGTCGTATAATTGTCTTTAAAATTTATTTAAACGCTTCTTGCTCTCATCCACAATAATGTGAAATCCATTTATGTTACAGATATTCAACCAAATTATAAAGAATCAACGTCATCCACACAAACAAACAATGTGGTAATTAATGAAAATTGTACAAATGGCACTGCGCAAAACAATTCGGCATCGTCGTCGCAAAAACAGAACAATAACAATAAAGGGGAAAGTGGTGTGAGTACCAGTAGTTCCTCGCGGCGGGGTAAAAGTAACAGCGAAAGTAAAGCTCAAGCAGCGCGGAATAAACACAAAAATTCACAAAACAAGGAAAAACATAGTAGTACAAAAACCCCGTCGCGATCCGAGTTAACCGCCAACAATGTGATGCACGGGCAAAATTCGATGCAGCCTCAAATCAATGGTCAAAACGAAGTTGTGAATTCTAATGTTGAATCAATACCCGTGACTACGACGACAATACCCTCAACAATGATGACTTTGAACAGTGAACTAGTGGTACAAAAATTAAGTGCTAAATTAAATACAGATCCAGTTAATCAGCAACAGCCTCAACTAACACAAATAGTCTTACAACACAAGACGTCAAAATTAGTGCAACAAATCCAAGATCTCAAGATTAATGGCATTGTACAAAACGGAGATCAAAGTCACACAGAAAGTCTTGATTTCATGGTGGAGATCCAAAGAGAGGGTAGTACACCAGCAAGTACAGTATCTAGTTCTGAAGATTCCAATGCAAATCATCAAGTGGAACGTCTAATTGAATCTAATGAAGAAATAAATAACGCAGCTATTTTAGGTAAGTTTTATAAAACTATGAATTTTATTAATTAATGTTATTCACGTACTTTGATAATTTTAATTCGTTTTCTATTGACTGACATTATTTTGTTTTTTTTTTATATTTCTTTTATACTTAAATAGCTTTTATTAAGCCTGAAATTTACAAGTTCAAGTTTTCCAGTCGAATTAATCCAGAGATGTTTGAAAAAATTAATTTTTAATTCGGACAGAAGTATTGATAATTTTAATGTCACGTTACTATAAACATAAGACAAGTTGTTTTGTTTGTAATACACACCTTAAATTAAATTTATTTTGTCATTAAATTACAGGTACTTCCCCAGCAAGTACAAATTCATCACAAAGTTTAAGTCAGCAGCCACCCCCAGGATTACATTCCACAAATATTGTTAGCAGCACTCAGGCGCAACAGATCAATTGCAGATCTATTTTTCAATCGGATAACAATAGTTTCTTTAGTTCAAATACTTTTCAAAAGATTCCTACCAGCACGACGTCCACTCCTCCAACGTCACAAACAGGTGAAGAAAGCTGATATTTTTAATTTAACCAACATGATTTTTGTTGAAAATGAATGTTACGTTAAAAATTGATATCAATATTGTTTTAGGAAATGCAGGAGTTGATTGGGCGAATTCAGGAATCGCACCAATCCCTGATTCTTTACCTACAGTGTACTCTAGCGAAAATTGGCAAGCGGCTTTTGGCTTCCAGACCGAAATCACGCCACGGTCTTCTCTTCACATTTCGCCTAAAACAAGTCCTTCGCCTCCTCCCCGCATATCTTTCAGTAACGAAGATTTTGTCAATACTGAGGATACATATATGAACGCAACTCACTTTAATACTTCATTAACGGAAAATCCGGCAAATAGTATAGCATCCAGTCTGCTTGCTAACACACCCGCATCGAAATTTATGACGGACTTCCAACAAAACTCGTTACAACCGAGGTTAGCCATGCAGGTGAGGCTTATTTTTATAATTTTAATATCCTGTCATTCTTACAATTACATGCTTTTTATAATGATGAACAAAAGTCAAATTTAAACTAAATGGTTTTCAAAAATTATTTATGCAAGATTTTAATCTTTTTTTTTAATCTTAAACTACCACACTATTGATTCCAAAAAAAAAAAAAAAAAAAAAAAAAAAACAACCACAAGAAAACAAAATACCAAAAAAAAATCTGTTATATCATTAAATTTCCAAAGAACACTCAAAATCAAGAAAATGGTGATTATGTGAAGCAAAATGGACACGCGACTCTAGGTGAATTGCACAAACAACAGGAACAACATCGACAAGTAAATTCGGAAGTGATGAAAGCGGATGATGACCTGGGTTTTGATCCATTCCACGAGACGCAAAAAGCTTTGGCAGAGCTCATGGAAAATGAAATACAGATTCAACAGCAAAGGTTGTTTCAACATCAGCAACAGCAACAGAGAGAGCGAGAAGAACAGACGAGAGTACAGCATCCACAAAATTCGATTGGTCTCGCTCCACATCATTTTCCTCAGGTATCTTTACTAACTTAACATTTTTTTTCAAGTAAATTAAGTTGCAAAATTCTATCTGTTAAACTTTGATAATAAATGTATTTTCATTGTACTGCATAAGGAAATGTTCAGAGTATGACTAAGGCTTAATGAAAAACACTATGTTCTTTATTATTACTTTCTCTACACACGTTATGTACTCATTAATTTTGGTGAAATCATTTAGGTGACTCATCTAGCACATTTACAACAACAGCAACAGCAGCAACAACAGCAACAGCAAGCTGCCCACCTACAAAATTTGCAAGTTCTTCAACAGCCTCACTCGCTGATTTCAAGACTGCCACAATCGTTGCTGCAGCCACAACAGCCACCACAGCAGCAGAACGGAGGTGCGCAAAGTCCAGTTCAAGGATCAGTTACTGTTGCCAGTCTTGGACAAAGAAGTAGGTTACCACCTCCAGGATTCCCAAGCTCGACGCCTAATCACATGAATTCTTTTGGCCTCGGCATTCCTCGGCCAGCTCCTACTGCTAACACTCTTTCAGGTTGGCATCAAGCTATCTAACTTTTAAAAAAATCATTATTTAATGTTATGTTAAGGAAACGATAAATGAAAAAACCAAGTAGTTGAAATGGCGTGAGTGAGGATAGCTTCGCTAAAATAGTTCAACCATTAAAAAACTTTCTAATTATATAGTAAAAAATATCTACTATAACATTAAGGTGGTCTGAAATAATTACATAATGTTTGTATATACATGATTCGGTTTTCAGAATAACTCGGGGTATTTTTACTCAAGTGATTAAGCCCAAATTAGATACTTAACTCCTTCTGCACACTATAACATGATTCACAATAATACTTTCAATAACAATTTATTAATACTGCATACTTGCCTTCACGAAGTCAAATAAATGCTCTTAATCGCAAAAATGGCACAGTGCGACAAAAAAAAATTTAACAATGCAAAGGTACTGATCTTATAAGGAATTAACAATGTTACATATTGTACACAACGGTGGTAAATTAATCAATCTTGCCTCATGTGCAGGGGGTTGTACGCCTTTTAGTGCAGACCTTTATGTATTGCCTTTACTCTTGTTGACAAGCCTTTCTCTTTACAGACTTGCTTATGTCTACAGGTAGTAAAATACTGCCGTTCGTGAGTCATTCTTCTGGAGTCTTGTTCACGGGGGCACAACAGAATTCACAAGCCTCGTTTCTTCAAAACCAAAATTCTCTCCTCAATTCTCAAGGTAATATCACGCAGAAGCAATGATGACGACTTGTGTAATGAACTTTGCCTGACACAATAAATTTTCACAAACAGGAGTTAGTAAATGTGCCAGCGATACGATGTATACTTTAAAAGATTGGTGCGATATAAGTACTCAACAGCAGCAGCAGCAGCAGCAGCAGCAGCAGCAGCAGCAGCAGCAGCAGCAGCAACAGCAACAGCAACAGACACAACAACAGCAATTCCATCACCAGGCGCTTTATCAGAAAGCAAGCTGGAACAACTTTGGTTCAGTTTCGGATTTGAATCCCATTGATCCGGCCATCGTGAGTTCCCGGCTTCTTCCATTCCAGAATGCTACGACTAGCAACACATGGCAGTTTTCTCATGGGCACTCTTCACACAGTGTGGCTCATAGTAATCAACAGGTATTGAAATAGTAAATTAAATTAATGAGCAAAAAATACTTTCATGTAAAATTATTAGGTTTCAATTTTCAGCATATAATTTTTATTAGTTGCATGAATGTATCAATAATAATAACTCACAGCACTGCTGTATACATAAATAGTATAGAGATCAAAAAAATTGCTTTTGCAGGAACAAAACACCAGTCCCGCTCAGCACTGGGCAATGCAACCACCACCCGGCTTTGCTGCCTCAACATCAAGCGTTCCTCTGAATGTCCAGCAGACGACGACAGCTGTTCAAGCGCACACAAAGTTCATCTCAGTGGGATCAGAAATCGAGAGTAAGATTCATATTTTAATTAGTATAATAATTTAATAATTTGCATGATTATTGAAACACTAAAAAAAAAAAATTAGTCCTGTGTTTTTTAGCGTTTAACATTCATGCATGTCATACAAAAAATTTGGCTTTTCTAATAGTTTCTTTTTTCTTTTCTTCAGATATTTAGGTTTGTCGAAGATAAAGGGGAAAAAGTACTAGCACGGCGAAGAGTGCAGCTTTTTGATATACAAAAAAATATATATATATATATATGACGATAAAAGTCTGGAAAGCAGCAAAAAATATAAGTCAATAGCATACGTTTTCCCTGACTTGTATCTACGTCTGTTCCCCCATTCCGTAATATTTTATTCGCATTCAATGAATATTTAATATTTACTGAAAAAAAGAGAATATATGAGTTAATCGATTAAACAGTTTTTTACTTTCACTTTATTGTATTTATGTATCCTGAATATGTTAAGAATATTGCAAAATTCTTAAACTTCTGAAATACTAAAAACTTGAGTTTGAGGCGTTGAATTAATTAGTCAGTGAATGCACATAGTTTTGATCATTCAAGCTAAATACAATTATTTTCCATAGTAATTGAAATTTTGTATTATCATTGAAAATAGTTGGTATTCAAAGGGGACCGGAAAGAATGTAAATGAACGTTGCTGCAATTAAGATTGACTTAAATAGAATGAAGAGAGCTAATTGATTTTTGAATTTTTTTCATCTACAAGCACAAGTGTACAATATGTAGAAAAAGTTTACGGGCTCTACAATATTATTTTTTGTACATAAAAAATAACCTTTTTATTTTTTGTACATAAAAAACAACCTTTTTATTTTTTCTTATATAAGAAATTGACGATTAAAAATTAATTAAATTCCACTATTCAATTGTATTTAGCAGTTGAATATCTTTATTAGTTGTAAAAATTGTAAAATTCTTTAAATATAACTAAAATTGTTCAACTTTTAAAATAAGTCATTTAAATTATTGATTTTTAAAATCAACGCCAGTCTGTAAGCGTGTGAGCTTTCAACTATTTCATGAAGGAAAAATAATTAGTTTTGGAAGGGGGAGAAACTAAAACTGTAAGTTGATTTCATTACATTAATGTTTATTGGTTTTGATGTGGATGTGTTACCAGAGTTTGAATGCTACCAACAGTAATGAACTACAGAAGTGGAAAAAAAGGTATTGAACATCATTGGTGTATGCACAAGACTAAAAATTAAACTTCAAATTTATGTACATGGAGTACATGAGCTTTCAGTTGTATCAAACAGATATAATAATCAGTTTGACAGCTGTCGAGCACACTTGTAAAAAGCTAATTCTAAAAATGTTGTAACTAGTGATTATTTTCGCAAGTTGCAACTCTAATGACGTGAGATGTAAGCAAGTGAATAATTAGACGAGATTTGGAAAATTTAGACGATTGCATGGATTATATTATTTTTGTGCAGTGGTCAATCAAGTCTAAAAATTTGACAAATACTTTGGGGAAGTACAAGAACATAGAAAAACGTTAATATTTCAGTACATACGGAATATTATTGAGATGAGGGATAGTCGGAAAAATATATCTATATACATACAGAATAAGAAAAAAAAACCTTGAGTATTCTATCACTTATTTCAACGTACTTTTTATCACCACAATAAATCCTACAAGTGCTATAAGATGTTTGATGAGTTGATATATAATTTTCTGTGATAACTGCAGAATACTATTAGAAAAATTTATTTTGGAAATATTCATTACGAATTGTTTTACTAATATTAAGCTATTAGAAAATCAATATAGTAGTTTATTTTGCTTAAGAATTAATGACTGAATCAAAGCAAAGTATTATTTAAAATCGAAATATTAAAATAATTTTTTAACCTTTTAAAATGGAATGTTTCAGTTACTGTATTGTATGTACCGACTGTTGGTAACAGTTTACACAATTTCAAATTTTTGTGATTTATGAATTTTGTGATGTTAAAAAACACAAATAAGTATTTCAGTGCTAAATTTTCATAATTATATTATTTAATTGGTCAATCAACCTAAAAAGTTCGTTGAGTGGTCAAGAATTGGGTCCTTTACCTTACTTACTATGAAAATTATGGAAGCTACAAAGAAATAGGCACCCATACAGTTTTTTTTGTTTGTTTTTTTTTCACAAACTTTTATAAAAAAAACGAAAATTTAAACATTTTAATTATTAAAATAAAAGATAATCATTGATTTTCTGATCACAAGGTAGTATTTTCACATTCTGTATCGAAGTCATCACCGAGTTTTTTTGATTCTAAATTTCTCCGCACAAGTCCCCAAAATGACGTTGGTTTTAATTTTTTGTCTTTTATGACAGTAAACAACCAACCCATGTGGATTGAGCAAAATTTACATTCTACGATTGTCCATGCATACCTGTAATAGTTTTAACACGATTTTGAGTGACAATATATAAGTAATATGCCATTTTCCACGGAAATGAATCTAGGGAAATAATTACCCGGGAAACCAACTATAATCTGGCGAGGGTCTGTCATCATGCTTTTTAAGGTTTTTGGCATGATAAAGAGTCACAGTGTCATGAGTGTAACCACCTGCATTACAAAATGTGTTTTGTGGACCATCTTGACTCATTGGAAATATATCTGCATGTTTTCCTATCACGTTTTCACAATTGTGGCAGACAAGTACACGATCCTTTAAGTTAAATGATTTATTCTGTAATGCAACCCCAAAATGGTGACAGTTATAATACAAATAATTGCTGCTTACTTTTGTCAAATAATCCAATTCCCATTGTAATCTTGAAACAGCGCAATCGTATGTTAATAATTTGATTCTCTCTGCATCACTTAATGGTAAGTTTTGTGCAACCCAAAAAGACAAGTCTGTTGGATTCATGGGTATAAAACTGCCCCCTAAAATTATTAAGATAAAAAAAGTAAATAAAAAAAAATGCACTTTATAAATTTATTAAAAAGAGTCTGAAATAACTATACTGATTTCAATAAACTGAAGCTGTTGCTTAATAGCATGGGAGAGCCTATGTGAATCATACTGCCTATAAACAAATGCTGGCCAAGAAGTGTTCATGGATTCAAATACTTCTAAATGATCTTGTTGTTTCTGTTCTTTGCCATTAATAGATCTTAAGCTGAGATGGTCCATAGATCTTAATCCACCAAAAAGTGGATGGGAAAGTGTTATTTCTGGCATTATTTTGACATCTGCCAATGTTCTATTTGCTCCCTAAAAGTAAAACAGCATAGTAAATACAAATTCAAATTCTCAAGAAATGATGATGCTATATAAATGAAAATATGCATATTTATACTTCTTTGAACTGTAGAATCTTAAAACGTTGCCTGCCTTTTGCTTTTATGCGTAATCCTTCTCCAGGACTGCTACCATGTGAAAATTCATAAATCTCTGCAGTTGTGCCAATATTTTCAATCTTATTTTCGTGATAACACAGAACACCAAAAGTACGATTATCTTGAATACACTTTTCTAACATAGTAATGATATTTATGTTAAATACTGCTAATGGCAACGTTTGACCAGGAAATAATATCATAGAATCTTTTATTAGCAATGGTAAGTTTAAGTAAATTCCTTCATCTAGGATCGTTCTGCCTCTCAACTCTTCCAGATTGGTTCCCAAATACTTAACAATGAGATTTTTGTTAGATAAATAAGTAGCTCATACTTTTGTATTCTTGGCAAATAAATATGTCACTAATTTGAATTTACTAATATAACTTACAGAATGGGATACTGGTAATGATAAATCGAAATCCTGAGGAGCTTGCTCTGAAGTAAATTTTTCATTTTCGTCATCTGTAGTACTATCATTGCTCTGATGAGAAGAGTTGTCAAACGTTAGTACTTGATTATCTGCGATTGCTGCTGCACCTGTACAGGGCACAACAGTCATTAAAATTACAGATTATTCGTTGATTATTAAAAAAAAAACGATGACAAAAAGTAAACTATAATTATTATATAGTTTCAAATCTATTCGTTATTCTTAACCTAAAATGAATGAAAGGTAAGAAATGCTGAAGTCGGTGAAAATCAGTAGCAACAAAAGGAGTACCTGAATCACTACTTTCTTGCGATGAATTCCTTGACTCTGTGTCGCTGTCATTGTTGATATCCATGTTGGCATACCTATTTGCATCTCACAACACAGAATAGAGAGCTCCAGACATTTTACTTCAGTAAATCGATGATTACTTTTCTTTCTTTAAAACTGCGTACCGTTACTAGTAATTATACAAATAAACATGAACATTAACAAAACGTTCAACCTAAGTGACACACTACCCTAGGAATTACGTCTTTACAAGTTGGGATAAAATTTTAACACCACTAATATGGTAAGTAAGGGTTGAATCACAAATGGAACTGTTGAATTAACAGTGACCAAGTGTGATGTTAAGACAAGTAAAGAGTCGAGTTGAGATTGTTGGGCGTACTTATATTATTCACAACCATATAAAATAAAAGTAGGTATAAAAACACAACGTATATAGTACGTAATACGTACGTATTATAGGGTGTATTATATATACTTGCTCGGCTTAGCGATCCATCAGAGCACTCCGGACTCTGGATATTCCGGATTTTTCAGAGCCAAACACCTGTCCTACTTATAATAGCGCACACCCGAGACCCGAGTGACGAACTGACGAGTAACTCCTACAGTCGATATATCTATATATTTACTGTCTTGGCCACTTAAAAAATTGAGAACACACCACTAAATTTTCAAGATTGGTGAATACTACAAAAATGCTCATACGTAAACTGGAAAAAAAATTAATTGTAAATAAACTATAAACAATAAAAGCTCACTTTTACTGCACTGCAGTTTATTTTTACTTGAATCTAATTGAAAAATATCAGGAGGATCGTTATAATTAAAAAAAGCACCTGTCAAAAATTATATACATGTATCACATAAGTTACATACAATAAATCGTGGAAAAAAGAGTCTCAAATCTCTCAACTCTTGGTAAATTTTTTCGGTACTTATAAAAGTTTGGATTAAAGTATATCACTATACTACACCAAATCCACACCTGCAGAATTGTACATTTAAATTAAAGACAATAGATAAGATGTAATAGAGTAGGCGATTGAAAATGAGAGCTAAAAAAATAGTATAACTATCATGAAAATTGATGAATGTCATGTATTTATATACCATACAAAAAGTTAAGTTTTATTTTTAACATAAATAAAATGCTGTACTGTGTGAACGTTAACAAATTTTTGTTATTTGATCCCAACGAATAATGATGAAACTTTTGTAGTTGCGTGATCATCCTACGCTATCGTATTTATTGTACGCTATAAAATTGTTATTTTCTTCCATGTGTTACGGTAGATATCCGAATAATTTATTTTTTTTTGTTTATCTATGTTACAGCTGGGTATATAGGTAAAACATGTATGTAAGTACATTCGACTAAAATTATAAACACAGTGTTATACAATTTTAATCAATCGCACGAGCAGAAAGTTGTTAAAAAATATCTCAATTTTACGGAAATGGCAAAATTCCAATAAAAATAAATATTTTTTTCCAATTAAAAAAGAAACATCTATAGTTTTTACCATGTGCATTTTAAAAGGGTGTGTGTGTACATGTGCAAAATAAATCAACTCATATTCGACTGTATCGATGCTTGTCGCGAGTGATTGATCAGCGCGTATACGCGCAAGTATAGTTGGACACTTAGAAATGTGTCGAGTAAAAAATGAAATCAGCTGGAAAAGCCAACGGGGGCGCGAGAAGTTAAAAGAAATACAAAATGAGAGAAGCATATATTTAGCTATAATGTATACCTATAGATACTATCGCGAAACATATGTCAAAAGTCAGATAAGCAGCGCGTGTGTTGGGCGAGAGAGAGAGAGATCGAGTAAGTACTTATAAAATATAAGTGCAACATAATATACGTAAGTTGCGGGCCATCCATCATATATATGCGAGTCGATGACAACAACGGCATGTGCATCGTACATGTGTGTGTGTGTGTGTGTTTGTTGCCGTTCGAATCTAAAATTTACGTAATAAAACTACGAGAGGGGGTTGCAACAAATGACGAATCGAATAAGAGAGGGAAATGATATGTGCACGCACACAATAACCAATAATAACACATATATGCGTACGGTCAAGGATACGATGCTGCGAGAGATGCCGATTTGTAATTGCGAAGAAGTACCTACTTGTATTTGGAACAATAGTCAAGTGCAGTACACCGCTAGGAGCCGGCGACCGGGACCGTTTATATATATTTTATTGCTCCGTATGATTGTACACATATACGTGAGACCTTGTGTGCGCGTGTGTTTTTATATGCACACCGGACTACCGCGGGAGCCGGTAAAAGTCGCGGCTACGCAACTGTGCAACACAATTTTAACCAATCAATTTATTAGCCCGACCTGGTATAATACAACTAGTATAACACCTTAGCTGCTTCTTGTTTTTTTTTTTTTTTTTTTTTTTTATATATAACTTGGAGAACAAATTGCTTTCATAAAGCCGCAACCGTGAGATGTGCGTTTATTGTTGTAACAACCTCGTGTGACTATATATATTTGAGAAAAACGGCATCATCGGGTAATGAAAAAGTGTAGCCAATAAGATGAACAAGTTACGGGGAAATGCATCATCGGCATCGGTGACCAGTTGCAGTCGAAGCATCCCCGTGTCAACCGCACTCGGCCCCGACTGTCGTGGTCATCGTCGCTGTAACCATCAGGAGCAGCTCGACAGCGGCTCGGAGAGCGCTCCACTGCTATCCTCGAGTTGTTCCCAGCTCCAAGACATGCTGCCGTTTCACCGGGGCGACTCCGAGACCAGCGACTTTGATTCAAGCTTGGCCGGCAGCTCCTCCAGGTATTGTTACAATATATTTTTTCTCCTATTTTATGCACCGTTATTGTTTATTCTTATTTATCTTCGATGTTACTCGTTTCGGAGAATCTATATAGATTGCTTTTACGTACTGATAAATAAAAAAACAATCACGATGATGATAATATATCTTATCCTTACAGGGTCAATAGAACGATGAAAAGTCGTGGAAGGAGCATTTATGATTCGATACAAAATATCTTACTGCCAAAACGCTTGTTGTCTTCTCCCCTTTTGGGTCGTGACAGAGGGGTCCTGCTGGAGACGGCCCATGCCTCGTTGCCCAATAATCTCCTGCAGCGCGACAACTGCTACGAAATTTTGGTACTAAAACTAATAATACAATACCATTATGTACATCGTTAATTATTATATTGATTCGACTACACGATATTTATATGTGTGTCATGCGTGTTGTCAAAGCTCTACGAGGACGATGTTCTTGGTGCTAATGATTCTTGGGATGAGAAAAATAACGCGTTGGATGGTCTCTTTGAGGCATCCGGTCTACCGGTCAAAATCAACGCAGACAACCACGCGATAAAAGACGTCGAGCCGAAACAAAGTTCACTAGTTACGATGTAAGTTTTGTTGCTTTTATATTTTTTATTTCCATCAATTGGTAACACTTCGAATCACAAAGTTGCGCCCGAAAAACACTAAGAAGAACAACTTTTTTTTTTTTTATCACCCCAATACTGTTGAAAAGAAAATAAAAATAATCTTACACGCGACAAAATGTATAGAAAGTTTTTTTTTGTCATCATGTATACTATACACTATACGTTGATCATTTTCTGCTTTTCGAGATACTGTATTTGTAACTTATATAGTTTTGACGCTACGTGCAATCTTTGTGATTAAATAATTTAATAGTAATGACGAGATATTCCATGCATTATATACGGTATATTTGAAGAAATGCATATTTCATCATGCATGCATCAGCTCTTTCTGGAAATGCCAAATAATTATCACTTAAACTGATTCAAATTTACTTCAGAACCATGTTTTTGTATAGAAATTTTTTAATTTTTTTTTTTTTTTTTTTTTTTTTTTTTTTTTTCAAACATCTCACTCATGATTACTTATTTCACTAACTTTTTAAATTTAAATGAACGATTGATTTTCACAGTTTTTCCGTGTGGAATACGATCCTAGGCTCGTCTTTGCTGACCATGCCATGGGGCATTTACTTGGCTGGTTTCATCCCCGCCGTAATCCTCATTCTCGCGATGAGTGGCTTGTGCCTATTCACAGCTCATAAATTACTACAAGTGCGCAAATATTACGGTAAAAATTACTGCTAAAAGCGTCAAGTTAATGAGATATGAAAACTGTTGTAATAATAACACATAGTTGCGTGAATGATGTTGATGGGATACTCTATTAACCCAGATAGATAAATTCAATGAAAATACACGAGTACTTCGACAAAACTAACGCATGTTGGAAAATAGCCGATAAGTTTCAGATTCGAAACGCGTGATTCTTTTAAATTACGCCCAAGTTTTATTTTCTTTTGCTAGTCGATCAACCATTCATCTACTGCACGTACACGAATGAAAGAGCTTTCTTGTGAGAAATTTATACTTACCAGTGTTATAAAAATTCACAAGCTTAACAATCGTGTACGCCAATGTAAAAGAGATGAACCTCGAAATCGATCATTTGATTAATGAAGCGTGCAAAATGTTCTTTTTTTTCCGATTTCACGCTAACTCGATAAATCTCGAAAAAACAATACGAGTGACAAAACTTTGGTACGAAATCGTTCAAGTACGTTGTTTTTGATGGTCGAGACGTGAGATAACTGCAGATAATTAAAGCTTTCGTGAAATCACCCGTATATACCGAGCTGTTAGTTGGAAATTTTTCAATGACGTTTCCCATCTCGCGTTACAAATTATGCAATAGCGCTACATCGATCGACACACAATATTTAATACAGAGGAGAGAAAAATACATATTTTCCTATGTATCCGCTGAATTGTTTATCTATTATTGAAGTCACCCGATACATGAAACTACACGCATATATGTATACATCTCACTTCCAAGACCTCATTCCCAACATTCATGTTGTTGCTTCTGTATTATATACGTTTAATAAAAATTAAGTTTTTCATTTAAAAATCCCTGTAAAATTCAAAAAGCGCCAAATTATCATATTAATAATTTTTTTACAGTTTTTATGCCATTATTCCAGGTGGGGTAGATAAAATCGAAGTTATGGAACTCAGTCGAGTTTACCTCGGCTCGTGGGCCGAGCGTACCGCCAAAATCTTCAGCATCAGCGTACTCTTGGGTGCTAACATAGCTTACTGGATTTTGATGTCCAATTTTTTGTATAATTCCGTAAACTTTTTTTACGGTAAATCTTCTACCTGCCCCTACTATTATTATTACTATTCACTCGTCTCGAATGACGTATATAATATATGTATATAATATATTCTTGAATTGTGCAGATATTTTCTCCGATGCGCCGTTACTGTTCAGTCCCAACAATAATAGTACTAACAACGACAATTTTAGTAATAAAACCAATGGAAACGGTACGTATAATATATATATATATATATATATATATATATATATATATATATATATATCAGTGAAAGGAATTAAAAATATCAGGGTTTAACAATAACATGATTGTATCGATCGACAGTACTTTGTCCCAGGGAGGAAAATTTCAACAAAACTATGAACTACGAGAAATCGCACGATAGTCTGGGACCGATGTGGGATCTGTACAAAACGGTTCCGATAATCCTCGCTTTTCTGGTGTTTCCACTGCTAAACTTCAACACGACGACTTTTTTTACGAAATTCAATTCCCTGGGTGAGTAAGAAGAGATAGAGAAGAACGTGGCGCGAGAATTAAAACCGTTTAAATAAATCTGGGGATGGTTGCAGGAACGGTGTCAATCGTGTACTTGATGATATTTGTGCTGTCCAAGTGTGCCTCCTGGGGAATCAATATGGATAAGTCCGCGTGGGAAGACAGTTGGATCCTCCGCTCGACGTTTCCGGTTCTGTCGGGCATGCTGTCTTTGGCATTTTTCATTCACAACATCATCATAACAATCATGCAGAGCAATCGTAATCAGACAAAAAACGTAAGCCAATAAGGATTAATCGGCGATACCACCATTGATGCAAATTATTTCTATGTTTCAGGGTCGCGATTTGAGTATCGCTTATCTTCTCGTCACTGTCACTTACATCGTTGTCGGAATAACTTTTTTCGTTTGCTTTCCACTCCCAAAATCATGCATCGAGGACGTAAGTCGCTTCCTATTCTCTCACGTAATATCAATTCAACTAAACAGTAATTTGATACCTTTAATACTTAATACATTCATTCATTTCAGAACTTGTTGGATAATTTTCAAAAAAATGATGGCGTCACTGTAGGAGCACGAGTCGTTCTTCTGTTTCAATCGTTCACGGTGTATCCACTTTTAGCTTACATGCTGAGAATTCAATTATTATCATCAGTTCTGAAAACCAGAGAGTGTCGTACTTCTTACGTCTTGTTTGTTAATTTCGTCATAGTTGCAATTTGCGTTTTATTTGCCATATTTTTGCCTCACGTGGGAACCATACTAAGGTATACTGGAGCTATAAGTGGATTGATTTATGTTTTTACTTTACCTAGTTTACTACATTTGATGATTACACGTATACAAGGGAAAATTAATACATTTAATGTTTTTTGCTACCTGTGTGTGCCAATTATCGGAATACTCAATCTCATAAGTCAATTCTTTATCAGCACCACATAAAACGGAACTATCGAACTACAAAGTTAATAACTTTTAAAACTGTTAAACATGTTGATAGTGGTTTTGTAATTTTATATATTTTTTGTACATATACATACAGTATAGATAGGGTTTTACATATTGTAATAAAATTTCACTGTCAAGTATTATTCACTTTATTACAGGATAAAGAAAAATAAATAATTTACTGACAGTGTATATTTATTATCATAATTACTGTCATTATCAATAGAATTTATTTTACTATAATAGTATAGGTTGTATAAATAATTTGAATGAATGTACAAAATAAAGTTATATAATATATAAGTTGGTCTACTTCAAAGGAGTTTCATACACCCAAACGGCATCGACACCTTCGCCAATAATAACAATTGGTTTATAATTTGGAAGGGGGAATCGGCAAACCACTATTGAACAATTGGGCTTCAACTCTGACTTGAATTTTTCTTGAAGCTCGTCCATCTTAAATCAGAAAAATATTGTTTTCATAACTAAACTATTTAAAATTTTTATAAACTCTGTTTTTACATGGTCCTCAATTACCATTTCTTCAACCCCAAAAATGACAACATTATCATACTTATTTAAGTTGAATTTCCACAAATTTTTCTTAAAAAAGTACGTCTTTGATGATAAACCTTGAGCAAGTGCAAAAATTCTGGAATAATAGACTAGCCATCGGTTAAGCTCTACTCCGTGTGCTTGAAATCCGGCCTTAGCAGCAGCGACAACCTTAAAAACGTATGATTTATTCATATGTTACAAATTCAAACTGATAATCACAGCAAAAATTTATTAAATCTCACTATGCGACCATCACCACTTCCTATGTCAATAAGTGAGCCAGAACGTCCCTTTAAAGCTTGCAAGATATTTTTAACTTGTTCAGTTGTGGCAGGAACGTAGGGTAAGCATATCCTTCTGAACCCTGGGGCGACAAACGGAATACAAACAGTAGTAATAGCCAATCCAATTCCTCCTGTTATAGTAATTTGTAAATAATTTCTCGTTTAGACTTTAAATAAAAAACACTCACAAACACAACCTGTGATTCCCGCAAGAACAAGTGCAGTAGTTTTTGACGTTGCTTCTTTTCCTACGCTTATAGATTGCATTAACTCTTGTTCCATCATGTAAATTCGTAGGAAATTCTCATCATTTATTTAAGTATTCCTTGCAATGAACAAGCGAGGTTATAGTGTCACATTTGCTACTTCCAGTGAGTTAAAAAGCAGTTACAAAAAGTAAATAAAGTCGAGAAAACAAGCAGACGGCTTAAAATTATTATAAGCCATATATAAGATAAGTAGAATATTTATGGTTTTGGAGGGGTGCGTTCCGTAAACTCCAGCAGTTAATCTTCAAGTATCTCGGTATCCTAGATGACATTTGAGTGCTGGGAAAAGTATTGCGTGTTATCTCTCTCACACTAATAAGTTATCTACACATTATCTAAATACTTAAGTTAAACGGCCAGTGCTTACGGAACGCATTCGAGGTCGGTTTAGGATAAAAAAAATAGGATGTTAACTTGCCGCAAATAGCATATAAATGTCATATTTTCATTGTCTATCTACAAAATTAGTTGCGGCTGGTTTATAATTGATTACATGCCTCTACTGTAAGTAGTTATGATTTTCGGATCAGCGCCATCTAGCGTTGCGGATTTTTGAACTAAAAAGTGGCCCTAAACTTTTGACACAGAGCAATTGAGCTCAGAGCTATTTAGTCAATTACAAACCAGCCGCAACTCATAATGACGCTATAAAATAAAAGAATAATAATACATGTATTTTTGGCGGCAAGTTAACAATCTATTTTCTACCAAAAAACCGACCTCCTATGTATTTATACTTTTTAAGATGAATTTTTCAGTAAGAAATAGATTGTTAACTTGCCGCCAAAAACACATGTATTATTATTTTTTCATTTTATAGCGTCATCGTGAGTTGCGGCTGGTTTATAATTGAGTAAATGGCTCTAGGGCTAAACTGCCTAAAGCTCTCCTTCAGAATTTCAGAAGCAATTTTTGGCCAAAAAAATTTCGACCGCTAGATGGCGCTGATCCAAATAATTATCACTACTTACAGTAGAGCCATTTAATTGATTATAAACCAGCCGCAACTTATTTTGTAGGTAAGAAATATAAATTTGACATTTTCTATGCTGTTTGCGGCAAATTTACAAATTATCTTTTATCTAAAAACTGACCTCCAAAGCCATACATATTCTACTCATATTATATGGCTTATAAAATTGACTGTATTTACAAAATATCAATACTTTAGACCTTTTACCATTAACTCATGGAAGCACAAGCAGTACAGGCCTTTAACTTCATAGTTTAAATAAACAGTTAACTTGTATGATATGCATTGTGTTACAGAAATCTTGAATAACGATTAAATACATACGTAAATTAATCAGTTTAAAAGAGACAACTGAAGAAAAAAGGCTTAAAAAGAAGCTTAGTCACACAAAGAGTCTCTTGAGAATGGTGCATTGGATTTTATTAAATAAAAAATACATTTATTACAGAGAAGTAAATTTTTAGTGTTATAAATAAACAAAGAATCCAACCTTCTTTGATTAAGTGAGATCCAATGCACCATTCTCAAGAGACTCTTTGTGTGACTAAGCTTCTTTTTAAGCCTTTTTTCTTCAGTTGTCTCTTTTAAACTGATTAATTTACGTATGTATTTAATCGTTATTCAAGATTTCTGTAACACAATACATATAATACAAGTTAACTGTTTATTTAAACTATGAAGTTAAAGGCCTGTACTGCTTGTGCTTCCATGAGTTAATGGTAAAAGGTCTAAAGTATTGATATTTTGTAAATACAGTCAATTTTATAAGCCATATAATATGAGTAGAATATGTATGGCTTTGGAGGTCAGTTTTTAGATAAAAGATAATTTGTAAATTTGCCGCAAACAGCATAGAAAATGTCAAATTTATATTTCTTACCTACAAAATAAGTTGCGGCTGGTTTATTATCGATTAAATGGCTCTACTGTAAGTATAGTAATAATTATTTGGATCAGCGCCATCTAGCGGTCGAAATTTTTTTGGCCAAAAATTGCTTCTGAAATTCTGAAGGAGAGCTTTAGGCAGTTTAGCCCTAGAGCCATTTACTCAATTATAAACCAGCCGCAACTCACGATGACGCTATAAAATGAAAAAATAATAATACATGTGTTTTTGGCGGCAAGTTAACAATCTATTTCTTACTCAAAAATTCATCTTAAAAAGTATAAATACATAGGAGGTCGGTTTTTTGGTAGAAAATAGATTGTTAACTTGCCGCCAAAAACTCATGTATGATAATTTTTTCATTTTATAGCTTCATCATGAGTTGCGGCTGGTTTATAATCGACTAAATGGCTCTAATCCTAAATGCTCTGATTGAGAATTTTAGGAGCCACTTTTGGCCAAAAAATAAAGACCGCTAGATGGCGCTGATTCAAAATAATTATTGCTACTTACTGTAAAGTCACTTTGTTAGTTATAAACCAGCCGCAAATAATTTTGTATGTAGAAGATAAAAAGTTGACATTGTCTGTGCTATTTGTGGCAAGTATACAATTTATCTTTTACCTTAAAACCTACCTCCAAAATCATAAATATTCTACTCATCTTATATGGCTTATAAAATCGACTATATTTATAAAATTACAATATTTTAGACCTTTTACCATTAACTCATGGAAGAACAAATCAATCAGTCGAAAAGAGACAACTGAAGAAAAAAAGGCCTGAAAAAGAAGCACAGTCGCACGAAAAGTCTCCTAGGAATGGAGCATTGGATCTCACTAAATAAAAAATACATTTATTACAGAGAAGTAAATTTTAAGTATTATAAATAAACAAAGAACTTAACCTTCTCTGATTAAGTGAGATCCAATGCTCCATTCCTAGGAGACTCTTTGTGTGACTGCTTCTTTTTTAAGCCTTTTTTCTTTAGTCGTCTCTTTTAAACTGATTAATTTACGTATGTATTTGATCGTTATTCAAGATTTCTGTAACACAAATTTTGCTATGTACGTGTTACATAAGTTAACTGTTTATTGAAACTATAAAGTTAAAGGGCTGTGCTTCCATGAGTTAATGGTAAAAGGTCAAGTATTGTAATTTTTTATATATGGTCGATTTTATTGACGGCTTAAGCTTTGGCTTTGGTAGTGCCGCCGCGCTTTTTCTTGTTACCAGCGCCATCTAGCTTTGTGATTTTCGGAATCAATAAATCTAGGGGAAATCATCTTGAGAAGAAACCCTAGATTTTAGTGTTATATATTCGGCATAGTAGAGTCTGCCGGAAAGAAATCACTGCACAATCGTGCTGTCATGACTCATGACACTGAGTGTTATGTATGTGTATGTGCAGAAATACGGACCCTGCAGTATCGACGTTGAACTTACCGATGCTGTAGACCGTTGGTACTGCAATGTGCCGAGAAGATACCTTTGACGGGTAAGTAAGGGTAAACAAGTTACCCGCCGGTATGGCAGGGCCCGTACCTCTGGATCAGTACCGACAGTACGATTCCTGTATAGTGATTTCCCTCCAGCAGAAGACCCTAGGGTGGAAGAAACTAGCTAGTTTAAATGTATAGTACTAAAATCTAGGGTTTTTTCTCAAAATGATTTCCCCTAGATAAATAGATTCCGAAAATCACAACGCTAGATGGCGCTGGCAACAAGAAACGATAGCCGCCGTACCGTATACTTCTGCCACTACTGCCAGCGGGAGTGGTATTCTGGTATTCCGTAACTAGTTTGCTGTACATCAGCCTATATATATAGTTAGAATCCATCTCCATCGGGATGTTGAGAGCCATACCATACCGAGCTTCGAGTCTTTTGTTGTATATATTGTAATTGTTCATGTTTCTGCAGTCTTGTTACTTCCACAGTTCTCAAACTCATTAGCTAACGTTTTGTAATTGCAACGACACGGCAGAGCGGCCTAAGAATTTTTTCATCTTATTTTTTTCAACAAAAAATCTCTAATCTGCATCGAACTTGACTTTAACAGCCATGAACACAGCCACGAAAACATTGGCTAACAACAATGGAATAGTTTATTTGATGAATTCGACCTGGAGAATGTGCAATAGACAATAACCAGTGATGTGAATAGAGCTATACACCACGGATTGAAACAACTAAGTATTTTTGCGAAAGTTTTGCAAGTAGTTTGGCGTATTTTACTCTGCTGGACTAACGTTCGCTTATCAACAAACTACAACAATGTTACATTTACCTCTACAAATATAGTTTGATCAAATCGTCAACTACTTTTAGTAACTAATATATACATACATGTTGTGACATACTTACTACTAATCTATATCACATGTACTGCTGCATCTTATATTATTATAGTATTACCAGTTTTCTGTCAAAACTGTCATCACGTATGCACATTATATAAATTAAAATCTCTTGCATCAGCTGTTTCTCTGTCTTCTCTTGTCTACTTTTGCATTTCAACAATGGACAACATAAGTGAATTTGACATTAAACTTGAAAAAGAAATCTATTATGCGGGTGAAGTTATTCATGGTCATGTTATTTTGCATACAACTGAAAACTTCAAATTGAGATGTATGTAAATTTAAAAGCACGCAATTTACAATAACTTTTATATATGTTCAGTGTATAATTTTTTTTTTATTTATCCTATTCTGCAATCACCAAAATTTTATGTTATAAAGTATTTTATCAAATTTTATTACTGTTACTTTTGCATTGTTATTTTTAAGTTAATTTTTATCATTTAGGCTCATTAATTATAAATTCAATGTTATTGTTATTTATTTGTACATAAGCATGCAAATAATCATGTAGAAAATGTGATGAATGTTTAATAAATTCTAGTTTTGTTTTGAATTTATTTGTTTTTTCTTTCCTTTTTTTTCATTCCAAAAAAATTTTGAAACTAAATCATTTACCTAAACACACAATGTAATACTAATACATCACAATATATGTGTGCTAAACAAATGTAGATACTCAATGGTACTTTATGCAATTCTATAAATTTACATGCTTTTGAATAAACTGGGACCACATAAACATGAAAAAAAACAGCCATGAGATTGTCGTTGCGTGGCCAAGCACACGCGGAATGGAAAATTTCGGTCAGCGGCGACAGAAGAAGCGTCAAGGATGACCAATACTTTGTTGACGAGCGCATCGTGGTATGGGGTCATGGTAATTAATCGATTAACAAAATAAACCAAATGCATTATTAATTTGCAATGCTGATGAATTTCTCTGATTTTAGATTCCCCGGAAGGGCCTATTCCAATACTGCCGCGTGGAAAACATAAATTTCCATTTACTTTCAATTTGCCGGAAAGCGCGTTGCCGTACAGCTTCGAGTCTCGAACCGGCTATATTCGCTATTATGTCAAAGCAACAGTCGACAGACCGTATGCCAGTCCTCCTCAAGGCTTAAAGTACTTCACCCTGATTGGTCCTCACATTGATTGTATGGACGAACATTATTTGGTAAAATTATTTAATGCGTATATTATCAAAGCAGTAAAAAAAAAAAAAAAAAGGTACAAATACAATGGCAATAATGTCTTAGAAACCCACAATTGGTACGGAAATACAGTCATCCTGCTTCTGCTGCAGAAGGAATCCAGTCGAGTTGAGCGCCCAGTTGGAAAGAAGCGCGTACGTCTGCGGCGAAAGTATAAAATTACGCGCTTCCATCGACAATAGAGGCATCGAAAAAGCATGGTTACACGTCGCGCTAACTCAAGTACTAAATAACTACCTACCGATTGTTCTGTTTCTTTGAAATAAATTATTTCATCATTGTCGAAACATATGGTAATTAATGAATTGTGACGTTTAGCACGTTGAATTCTTCATTGAGCGTGGTGTGCTTGGAGCAAGCAAGGAAATTCAAAAAGTCGTTATGGAATACAAAGGAGAGCCAGTGGTTCCTGGCACAGCTGTCCAATGGGACTCTTCGAGAAAGATGATTCTTCCCATATGTCCACCTTCTCTACTTGGCGTTTGCCGTTTAATCCGAATTTATTATGTCTTGAAGGTGCACATTTGCCTATGTTATTTTACTTAAAACTCCACTTATTTATACCAATTCATTCTGTTGTTTGTGTGATTATAAATATAACATACACATTCATGATGATTGTTTAGGTGAGTGTTCAATTGGAAAAATCGGGAGAAGATATGCAAATGTATTTTCCCATAACAGTAGCAACCGTTCCCTTTCGAATACCGAATCTCCCTCATCCAAAAATCAAGTATGGTTAGTCATCATTCATTCATTTTTTTTCTTTGTTATCAGTTTATAGATAGCTTGAAAAAGTTATTTTATTGGTTTTTCAGAAATGGCAGTAGACCATGTAGAAGGTGGCTGTTATGTTGGACCTGAATTTCTTTTAGGTCAAGTATATGATGGTACTGAGCATCTAACATCTCAAACACCGCTAGTTCTTTACAGACCAGTCTATGTTTGCATAGCTAGTGAAAAAAAATTACAAAATCAGTAAAACTCAAGTAAAACATCTATTTCCTACATTAAACTTTTTAATCTTGCAATACTTTTAATAAAAACTGTTATATTTACTTGTAGATTTTGTTGTGCACAATTAGTATGAAGGTAAAATGTATACATATAAGCCCTACCGACAATTAAAATTCTTGATGAAGTTTGTGTAAGACAATGTTATTAATTGTTAAAACCTTTTGTATGTAAACTTGTTGATGATATAAATTTCTTATAAAAATAGCAATTTCTACTTCATTAATTTCCTATAAACCTTTAGCTTGTGAATACAAAATTGACATGGATTTCATGGATACTAAAAAATCTAATTTTTATAAAGTAGAAAACATTATTTTTATTTTTATATCTATATATATAATATATACATGAACTATGATGAACATCAAAGTGGACATAGGAGATACTAATTATATCATTAAAATACATTTCCAATTTACTTGATTAATATCAAAGAGATAAATAAAATAGTTAAAGAAATTTTGTGCGTAAATAAGTATCGGCACTACAGATTAAACATAGACAATAAGAATTTTTGAGAAAAGAATAAATTGTTTTCAAAGCTTGAACCTTAATTAGTTTGAATACTTTGTAGTCAATTCATTGATAAAGGTAGAATTTATAAATTAAATTTTTAATGACTATGATATAGCGTAAGTGGCAATAATAAAGTCTAACAAACGAGAAATTATTATCACAAATCCAAGCCACATTTGCTAGGAATACATTCATTTGCAAACAGATGAGAAATGAACATAGGTAATGAAAAGAACTTTGTAATCATTTAAATAATAAGGAAAAAAATTAATTACATCACTTCCATACTGTTCTGCGTGTTTTCCGTAAAAGCTGAAGGAACATCTTGCGTACTTTCTTCCACAGTAGACTGTGCCTCTATACCTTCAGTAATATTGGTTCCTAACGAGTTTGACCCATCATCCCAGTTAATTTTGAATCTAGTGACACGCGGCTTGTCAGCCAAAATGTTTCTTATCACTTTATCAAATTGGGGCTGTGGAGGTGGATTTTCTCTCAATTCTTGTTCACTGTACTCGTTGTTGATGAAATATCCAACTCTCACAAATTCTTGCTTACGATATGAACAAGTCAATAAAACTACAGTGACACCGAGAGCGTCATTTACAGGAATTCTACTCGTGTCCGGTGGATCAGCCTACAATTCAATTTAAAATAAAAAGTTTAAATAACTTTTAATAATCAAGTTTTTTCGACTATACAAAAAATTTTTACGTATAGTCTAAGAAAATAATTTGAATTGTGTAACAAACAGATAACGGTGCCCAAGAAACTGATATTTGTTGTGTAAAGCAAATATTGTGACAGTATTTACTTACTTGGAACACAAACATGTGCCTCCCTTCAGGAATAGGACCAACGTAGATTGTATCAAGAATTTGATCAAACTCTTCTGATTCGGCACATCCAACGTAAATCATTTTCCATTCGAGGTCTGCAAATGTATAAAACCAACACAAGTGAATAAAGTTTCATATTACAAGGTCTTAATAGCATATAGATATAATTAGTAACATCTCGGCGCTTGATATCATAAAGCTGATAAATACATGACGGAAGAAGTATATATGTATGTATATACATATAAAAACAAAGAGTTGAGGTTAGGAGATATCATGTAAACGGAACGCGCGCGAGAAAAATTCGTGCAGCCGTTGTAAAATGTCGCTGAAAAAGCACAATAACCAGGGCCTACCTTCTTTCAACTCCTCGATGCACTCGAACGTGATCTCAAACTGTATTGGATTACAGAATTGCGAGGGGTTGTCGAGCACCGTAACGTTTGCAACTTGTACCTTGGCCATTGTGGAAGTTCAAAATCCAAGGGGAAGACGGGATAAGGTGCACTGCCTTAAGGCTGGGCTCTCTGACTGATACTGAAAACTACCCACCTATATGAATGTAATATAGCGTCGCCGGTTTGCTTGGACACGTATGTAACGTGTATATACGTATTCTTTGGAAACTGTTTTGAGCAAAAAGTGCTGCTCGGCCGCTGCGCTGCTGCCACTTCACACTACCTGGACTGAGTTCTGTTAACGGGCTGCAGGAAGTGACGAGCTCTTTGCTGGTTGTCACTAGGTCACTAGGTTATACCGTGAGCTAATTACTTATTTGATGATTTTTTCAGGTACAACCTACAAGAATGTCGGCACACAACCACGAAGTGCACCAGTGTCTGGTTAATTATTCTCGTGCCTGTTGTACTAGATTAGGTAACTCAACAACCGATTTTATCAACGAACAAACTGCACTAAAATTCTCAAGTACAACTTACAACGTTTAATAATTAAATTTACTATCTCACCTCGAACAAAATAATGTCTAGTTTCTCGGAGAGAAGAAATATATAGTGGCTCGAGTCGAGTATGCTTTTGGCGCGTTATTGTTGCCGTTCAGTGCTGCCAATCTCGACACATCACTCACATCACCAATCACGGCAATCACCACAATTGGAGTCTGCGCACTGATAAACTGATTAATTTATTTTTAAATACTTCGTTGGGAATATAAAAACAATTGATAATCAAAGTAACAAAATGTTTTTCAATTATACATAAAAGTAAGTAGGTGGTATACTCTGTAAAATAAACTATTTGCATTTTGCAAGTTTCTATGACACGACAACGACGACATTTGACGTTTTACTGAAAATCGAATCATCTTCGCGCCCATTTCCTCTACTCTCTCTTCTGCCACCGACACTGCTTTTTTAACGCGCTCTTTTTTTTGAATGCGCTAAGAAAAAACTATATAAATATACTCTACTTATACTTTAAAAACGAGTTCGTGCACGAATTTTCATGCAAATTTTTGTGGGTACAGTTAATTTTTCTCTTTCTTTTTTTTTTATACTTATTCATTATTTTTATTCGATTCACATCGTTTAAACTTATCGTAATATGCTGCAGTATAATCATTTGTTGTAGGCAGTATTACATTTAAACCATTATTTTCCGACCATATGGCTCTGTCAGTAAAGTTTCTGGGCTAGATGAGTACGCAAACATACAAATGTAACACCTGAGAATCCTGAGATCAAGAAGCTATTGTTGAAGTTGTCACCATGGTGATAATCAAACGCGTTCAGGGCACGAATCACCACATCGGCAAAATAATTCGAGCATAAACATCAAGAGGTTCGTCTGATGTTTCAAAGTTAACATCTAAAATCGTGATTGGTTCTTGTAATAGACCTTGACTCTACCTGGTGCAGCAGCATCCAACCAACCATGTCTGACTCTGATTTGTCGGAAAGTGAAACTTCAAAAGAAACAACAAACACGCGCCAGGAGCTCGAAAATTCGAGCATGACCGACTCCTGGAAAGTCCAAAAAGATGATTTCTTCACACCAAAGCAGCAGAAAAAAACGTGGATGAGGGGGGAAGATTACGACGACGACAACAACGATGACTTCAAAATCTTGGATCCGGATGATCCTTTGATGAACAGGTTTCAGGAGGCTCTCAAGTCACACCTCAAGCGCATTGATGAAAAACTTTCCGAAGAGATTTACCAACTCGTAAGGGCATATCGTTATCATTATTTTGAGGCCACCTCGAAACTTCATCCTTAGACATAAACTGATTTTCCAAATGATGTAACAATTTGATTCTGGGTGTCTCCGTTGCAGGGAATAGAAATTAAAGATGCAGAAAAAAAGCGAGAGGACGAGGCCGTCCGTCTGTACGAGCTCCAGAAGGAGACGAGTCGGCAAGAGTCGGCTGTCGACAATTACAAGGATATGCTGGCCGAGTTGGTGAATCTGCGAGCAGACATGGAATGCCGCCTGCAGAGCGCCAAAGAGGCACACCGAGTGACGAGCGAGCGGCTAAAAGCCAAAAAGCTCGTGGAAAAACAGCTCGGCCAAACGATCGAAAGCATAGAAGCGCTCCAACAGCAGTTTTCCAAGTGGGAGGACGAGCTGCGCAATAATTTGACGATATCGCAGAGGATATCGGAAAAGGATGACGCGCTCGAGCGCGAGCTCGTTCAGCGGAAACAGCAGAGGGACTACGTTCTCTTCAAGCTCGAGGACGAGGTCTGGCGCCTCCAGGCCGAGATCAAAGATATGGATGATCAGTTGCAGATCAAAGATGCCGAGAAGGCTTCCCTTAGGCAGACCATAGCTGATGTGAGCGCCGATTTAGATGGCCTCAAGAAGGAGCACAAAACGCTCTACAACGCGTGGAATGTCGTTCTTCATCTTATCAACAAGCAAGACCAGATACACGAAGAAGCGATGCTAGAGCACAGGTTGAAAGTTATTGCAAAAGGTGTATATGTGATTATCGGATTGTTGATTGTAATATGGTTTACTCTGACGTTGCAGGAAAACTCGGGAGACTCTGGAACGTTTGGAAACTCAAATAACGAGGATTAAAAAAGATTCTGACAAAGAAATGGAAAACAACGAGCGTCTTACTTCTTTGCAATCGAGAATAAGTGAAGAAATCCTATCGATAAAAAAATCCAACGAAAGTGACAGAGATAAATATTTTAATTTGGAGATGAATTTTGTTAAAGTTTCCAAGCTTCTTGAACAGAGTGACAAGGAATTAGGTGCTGCTCTACTGGTACGAGTTACACTAAAACACTACAAATTAAATGTCTTGTAAACTAATGGAAATAAATCGATGAATACGTAACATCAATATGTATAATTTTCAGAATTACGAGTCCACTATCGAGGAAGAAAAGTATTTGAGAAAAGAGAGTATGAAATTTCAGAATGAAAGGCGTGCCTTGGAAGATGACATTTTTGCGAAATTGGATGATAAAATTACTCACGACAAAGTTATTAGACATTTAAACAAATTGTTACACGAAGCTAAGGACATTAATTTGGAAAATGAGTTGAATTTGACGCGTTTTGAAAATTCGTATGGAAAAAGTCTTTTGGAATTGGAAAAGTTTAATTCAATCCTGGAAAACGGAAAGTTCGATTTGGATGTCGTAACTCGAAAAAATACTGAAAAACAAGAAGAAATCGACACTCTGCAAGCTGAATCAAAAAATTTCGAATCGCTTTTTAAACAAAAAGAAAGAAAAATAGCTAGTCTTAGCAAAAAAATAGAAGAGGTAATTATTACTTTGTATTTTCTTTATTAAACGTTTCTCACAACGTGACCTCGAATCACCAACCAAACGATTGTATTTCAGATGTTGGAGTTGTTTAGTGGAAAAGAGGCAAATCCTATAGACGCCAAAATTGACGCAATGGAAAAAAACATTGGCGACACTGATAAGAAAATCAAAGAAGGGCAAAAGTTTTGGCTACGTGAACAGGGCAATATATTTTCCTTGAGCAAGCAGAGGGACAGTCAACTCCAAGAGCTTGGTATTATTGCTAGAGAAATCATTCTGATGGAGCAAAAGAATCTAAAGCTTGAAATTGAATTGGAACAACAAAAAAAAGAGGAAGCTGCTGTTGAGAAAACTATGAATACACTGCAACAAAAATTAATTCAAATTAATATGCGACTTGCTTCCCAAAAACAATTCAAAAATAAATTGGAGGATCAAAACAGCACGGTTAAAAACGAGTACATAAAATCTTTGGAAGATGCAGAACTTGAGTTGATAAAATTCGAAGCAGATATAAGAAATTTAAATAATGATAAGTTTATTTTAAAGGAAACTTTATTGTTTGCCCAACAAGAGAGTCTTTCTTGGGAGAAAAAGGTTGCTTTATAATTTTAATATTAATTTTTTATTTTATTTCGTACTTCAGCTAACATTTAAGTTGATATTGTCTGCCAAAGGTTCAACTGGCAAATGAAACTAACAAATCATACAAAGAAGAAAGAAATGCCGGTGGTGACATAGCTATGATGAAAAGTGAAATACACAAGATGGAAATGCGACTTTCTTATTTGCGCAAAGCACAAGAAAAATTAATTCAAGATATGGAATTTTGTGTATCGCGAAGAGACAATATTATTGATGAAGCAGTGGCACGGGAGAAGAAAAATCCGAAAAACCAACACAACCAAAGGATGGTACTAAGAAAAAGACTAGATGATCAGAAAACAAAAATAAAACAACTACTCAAGGTAAACTAATTTTTTTTACGTGAATGTATGTAATAAAATAAAAAAGAATGCTGTAGCTCAAAAAGCGCAATTTTAGGAAATTAAACAAATTGAAAAAAAAACCGAAATCGCATCAGATGAACAAAACAAGTTACTTGAATATTTAACTGAGGGTCAAAAGTTGTTGCGACAAAATGAAGATGTTATCCCAGACATTGATAAACAAATAGCTGAAGCAGAACTCATTAAACACCACGTAAGTATTCAGTTTAATCAATTCTTATTCCCAACTAAAATTTTTCTCATTTGTAACTGCAGAATTTAGAAATATTGGTGAGAAAACAACGCAAAGTCAACATGCTTAGAGATGTAAAAAATGGCCATTATAAATCATTAATTAAAAACGAAGCAATTTTAAGCGAAGAAAGTCAGAATCAACAAAACATAAATAAACAGCTAAACGAAATAATGCAACGAACGGAACATGATTTTCCGTTATTGAAAAATCAAATTCGAAAAATATTATTGACATTAAAAAATTAGTCAACTTTTAAACAATAAATTAAAAAAAGTATAATATTAAAATTAAGTAATATTAGTTTTTATCTTACATAGCTTTATGTACAACTATTTTTACAATCAAAAAAATTTCAAGGCTAGTTCGTAATCACAAATTATAAAAAATTAACACCCACTTCATACACTTTCTGCTGATTGTAATTCTAACCACCTGACAATATAATACGTTTTTTTCCCAGTTCGTAAAAGTGTCACATTATTTCGTAGTATATGTACACTTGGTTCTATCATTAAGTCAGGATCTTTAATTCTTTCGTAATTTATGTAAAATCCACCTGCCCTTATTATTCTGTGGGCATCCTGTGCAGTTTTAAAACAATTTGCTTTCATGGCGATATCAAAAGCAGTTATTTCACCATCAAGGATCAAATTGACAACTTTTGCCCCCTCAAGTGCCATTACAACTTGGTCTTGGGTCATTTCTGATAGTGATTCCAAAGACTTGTCATATAACAATAATGATGCATTTTTGGCAGCCGTTAGTCCTTCTTCTGTAAAATAATAAAGAAATTTTCATTTTTAATGGACCATTTTTTTAAACAATCAATGTTGATCAACACTCATTATTACCTCCGTGAACTAGTAAAGTGACATTATCAGCTAATATTTCTTGAGCTTTACGATTATCCGGGTTTTTTTTGTGCTCCTCCATTATTTGATTTATTTGATTGATTGGCAAGAAAGTAAATAGTTTCAAGTAACTCTCAACATCAGCATCTGTTGTTCTTATAAAAAATTGATACAAATCAAAGCTTGATGATTTCTTCGAAGACAACCAAATGGCATTTTCAAGAGACTTTCCGAATTTTTTTCCACCTTCAGCCGTTATCAGAGGCAACGTGAATGCATACACATCTTTCCTTGCCACTCTACTAATGAGTTCGTGCCCAGCAGATATGTTGCCTAACTGATCACTTCCCCCAATTTGAAATTTACACTTGTACTGATTAAATAAATGTAGCCAGTCATAGGCTTGAAGCATTTGATAAGTAAACTCGGTAAAGCTTAAGCCAGCCTCTGAATTTAAACGGGATTTAACAGAACTCTTGCACAGCATTGTTCCCATTCTGAAGTACTTTCCAACATCCCTGACAAAGTCAATGACATTGAAATTTTTGTACCAGTCATTATTATCAACAATCATCACAGGTATCAAGGGTTCACTTTTTTGCCAAAAATACTTGGCATGGTTATCAAATATGTACTTGATATTTTTCTTGATGGCTCTTGCATTGCTCTCGAGTTGTTCTCTTGCGATGACGGCCCGTATGCTTGTGCGTTCGCTGGGATCTCCTATTAATCCAGTAGCACCCCCTACCAAAGCAATCACATTGTGACCACCTCTTTGCCAATGCAAGAGATTCATCAAGATTAACAAATTTCCAACGTGCAAGCTATCTGCTGTCGGGTCAAAACCTGCGTAGACACACTGGGAAGACTGATTAACGAGCGTTGTAATGACATTTCTAAAAATATTAGTTCAACATTATTCAAAATGAATCAAGAAATATCATTGACTGGTGTACTATCCATAAGAATCAGTGTAAGTCTTGTAGACCACACCAGTAACATTAAATTAATAATAAAAACATTGACAATTACACGCTCGTGTTGGGAAATACCTCTTGGTACATTCCCCTCTCATGTAACTTGACAATATTCCTCGATTTGTGTTTAGGCCCATCGGAGTAGAATAGTTTGGAGATTTTGTAATTTTGAGACACTATTTCACTCGTTCGTCGACGTAACCACAAAAGGCGAAACCCATGCATATCTTCGTTTTTACCTGTTTGTCCAGTGGGAGAAAAATACAGTATATTAAAATAATCTGAGTAATGAATTCAGCTATTTGTAAACTAATGAGCCATGTGCACAATGATTGTAATGGTGAGACACTTGGAAGTTTGTTGTTATTTAACAGAAAAAATAATAAGCGAAGGTACTTACTTTATGTTATAAAATTATTTATACAGTAAAATAAAAGAAAACGACAGCCAAGAATCGTCAAAGACTCACATTACTTGATAACTACTCTAGGACTTGAAAAGGAACTTCGCCTAACTATTTAGTTCCACATGTTAACATATATATTCCAACCGGGTGGTAAACTTTAGAAGCTACAAGCTACAAGAGTCAAGAGTGGGCTCTGTGATAACAGCGCCATCCCATCCTTGTGATGAATATTTGAAGCTTTCGGAGTAAGCTCTAGATTTAAAGTTACTCAATATGTGCATGTTTATTGACAAGTAACTTTACTAGTACCAAGTGACTTTTGTTAATAATTATTTTGTGATGGAAAATGTGCGGGGTCGGACACGTGCGCCTAATTTTCATCATTGTTTTTCACAAATTGTATTTATAATACGTTGGTTCATCAAATTGCATTACTTGGGATCATTTAACTGTACCCAGAAAAATTAAAAAAAATTTTTTTTCTTCCTACAATTATAGTGGTTTTGCATCCACACTCGTTCAGGCTCTCGTCCTGCTCATAAGACTGAGGATCGCTGTAACTATGCCAATGCCAGGCTTTCAGTGATTTTTTGCACTTGAGGTAGTAAATCGTTGCTGTCGTTTAATATTTTTCTCGCTAAATGATTTTTTTCTTCTCTCTTTCTCGATCGATCGCCATCTCGGAAATGAATTAGTTTACGTAAAGGTAACGTCAATTTCGCCGTGGAGAGTATTTCCACGTAATTAATTTTAGCGACACAACGTTGCTTAAGAGTAAATAAATGATTATTTTTGTAGCGACCAACACTGGTAAATTTCTTTTACTTCGATTTTACCTAATTTAACATGTAAAATCGGCTAATTAACAATAAAATCACTATTGCATTACATTTGGTACAGTGTAAAAATATCCGAGGCATTATAATTGTAACCAAAAATGTAAATTAATTATGTATTTTTTCGTACTTTAAAACTAGTTTTTTTTTTTTTTTTTTTTTTTTTTCTTTTTTTTTATGTATTTCATAAAACAATTTAGTATTTTTAAAGGTGTTTCCAAAAAATAAATCTTACAAATACGTGTACGTAAATTACTCATTAAAAAACGTTTTTCTGTTGGAAAATACTTTTTTACTTGTAAATATGCTTCTAAGAAAAGTAATTTACTTTTGATTATATACGTTGACCACGAAAGCTAAAAGAAAAAAAGCAAACAATTTGAATAATGAAAGTATAAGGAAGTGCCTTGTAGATGGAAAATCGACCGTTCGATTTCTGTTTGTATTTGCAAACTCAGTTGTTAATCATTGGTCGGTTATTCGAAACTGCATAATAAATCAACGCGTTAGAAGGAAAAGTTCACAGATGACGTGCTTTTCTAAAACCTGCAATGCCAAAATGCACTTTGGAATCGTATTTCTTCAACTAAACCTTCAAACTTTCTCGCAGAGTAAGCCAATGATACTTTACGTCTCTTTTTCTCTTTGAGTACTGCAAACCGAAATTCTCTTAAATTGCTATACTTTGTGCCAAACATTTTTTTTCCCTTCCTTCATCTAAATTCTTCCTCACTTGTTCTCGAGTAATCATTGCACACTTCACTCCAACAGTTGGCAATTTGGAAATACTATTCTTCTTTACAATATCTTATACGTATACAACTGACCGATAATATCAGCAAAATAGATAATCCGTCTTTGACGCACTTGGCGAAGGTAGCGTATCCGCGTTAATTACTTCCTCGTGCACGCGGTGCAGTAAAAAAAAAAAAAAAAAAAAAAGTCGGACTGCGTACTTAGTTTCACGTCAAACTTTGTCGCTTTACGCACTGGATAACCCGATGATACATCTACTTATATCACGACAGAGACCTCATGGATGCTGATTGAAAAAACAAGCGCTGCACGTGTACCCATTAACAACTTTTTACGATCCTAATGAAATTTTTTACAATTCGCATCCATAGGTATCCCCATTTTTTTTTTTTTTTTTTTTATTTCAAAGAATTTGCATACAAGGCCGAAGCGATAAGCCGCACTTGGACTTGACAAATTTTACGCGGCTATTATGTATATGATAAATGTGTTTTTTTTTTTTTTGTTCTTTTTTTAAATTTTTGTTCTTTTTATCTCGATACCGCACTTTTACTCCGAAAAAATCGAGTTAACATTATTTGTCGCGTATACCTGAACTTATTATCCTCGTAAAAAGAGTAAGTACTTCTTCGTCTGCAACGTCTGACCATACACGGTCGTTATCTACTTAAGCGCGCGTACACTGTTACGAAATGTTTGTTGCATATTTTAATTATCGCACAGCGAGTGTTCGTGTCTTATATCAATGTGCTTCTCAACTTTGTAACGGTTGAAAAGGAAAAAAAAATTGTTTGGACGTTCGTCTCATCGCAAGGAAGGTTCGAAAACAAAAAGTGTCGGTACATTCTTAACTAATTTTGTATCTTGGGATCCCAAGGGCCGATCAGCATCGTCGATGGAGCATCAAGCTCCTCGAAGAATCGCAGTGTAACTTTTTCATCTCAACTTTTCAACCATCGAAAATTCATCGAATGAATATGCATTGTTAAAAAAAAAAAAATAATTAAATAAACAAATTTATTTCCAACGACACACAGATATAAGTATCAGATCAGTCAAACTGTACAACAATATAGGTGCCAGTATACAGTTTTTCCCTTTCGAACGAAATGATGTAAAAAAGTTTTACAAAAGCCAAACCATTGATTTTCAAAACAAAACACATATTTATTTGCGCACGAATTCTTTGTATGCGTAGAATTGATTTCCTCCGACAAGGGAAGCTACAGGACAAAATGGCACGATAAACCGAGAAAATGAATCGAAATAGCCATCAGTTATTAGTGTAATTGCACTGGACATGAATGTAAGTGCCGACATGAAAGACCCTTGCGAGTGGCAAAGCCGGTGCGTTTCCACTGTCGGTGGTAAAATAAATAACATTACCTGTACAAGAAATGTAAGATTAAAAAAAAAAAAAAAGAAAGAAAGATCTTATTTTATGTATGTATACATGAATGACCGGTCGGCCGCGACGGCGGTGACTTGCCCGTGCGACTTCCGAGTCAGAAGCACCAGTACAAGCATATATTGTACACGTACAACAGCCAAGTCTGCTGCAGCAGGGGTCAATGTCAGCGCGGCAGGAAGCGTCCTTGACTCTCTCTCTCTCTCTCAACACCTCCCGGCAATTTTTGCTCGCTTACTCTACTTTTTTTTTTTTTTTTTTTTTTTTTTTTTTGTTGCGCTTCGGATCTTATCTGTCTTTCTTTCTTTACCTCCTTTTTCCGCGTCTCGTGAATCATATGCACATCGGAACGAGATGATGGCGTCGAGTGTACATAGTATGTGTATCCAATAACCCACGCGTGGACGGTTGTATGCTACATGAATTGAAAAGAAAAAAAAAAGTTTATTGAGGAAGAAAAGCGCGAGCTGGAACATATCAGCGATACTTTGAGCTAAAAGATCCTCACCTCCTCCATCTCTCTTTCTCTTTTTCTTTTTTCAGTGCAATGGTACAACAGCACCCACAAGACACCCACCGAGACGGATGAATGCTACGAGAGTCGAGCCGTCAGGATTTTCATTTTTTTGTTTGTTTATCGACTGACTCCAAAAAAAAAAAAAAAAAAAAAAAGAACAGGACATCGAGGATTACTTCGATTTTAAGGATATCGAGCCGTTTCGAGTGATCGTCGCGCGTCTAGCAGCAAAATATCAATAGGTACGTGCACGTATATCCAACATTGTATGCATCAAAATATAATTAGTTTGCAAACGAGTGTCCCTTGGCGAGCTGCAACGGCTCACCACTGCTCCGAGCCCAGTAAGCAGCAGTTATAATTATATACGATTTCACCGCACGAACACCCCTAAAAATCCTCTCCGATGGATAATCGTTACCCTTTCCTCGTTTCCTTTTTCTCGAGCCATTGTTTCGTCGAAAAGCCGGTCGCCCGCTCTCCTACACCGCGGCGATCAACATTCCCTTGCACCCCGGAAATCAAAGCCACACAATGATACCACTGTAACATATGTCGGGATAAAATTTTCGCAGCATTGAAAATGTTTTTCCATTGGATTAAATTTCGTGTAAAAATCGGTAGCAACAAAAGAGCAAATGTTAGGTATGGCTGTATACGCAAACACGTGCACAGAACGCCGTACCGAGAAATCGGCAACGATCGGCGGATCGCGTCAATAACCCTTGTACCTACCGATCTCTGCAACCGCACTCCGACGTATTAAACGACCACAACGACGTTGCAGTTGCGAAACGTCATAGTTACAGCTGCAACGGAGAGATTACAGTCAACCATATACACAAGTGGCGTATTTTGTATACATGTATATATAATATGTAACTCGAAATAAGAAAGTTTTTCGAAGGCGTGCAGGTGGCGCCGCGAGACCACGCGACACACGTGCTTATTATATTATATTATACAGTACAGTGGATAAGTATATTTATATGCATAGTGCTCGCACCGGCTTTTAGAAAGCCAAAACCAACCGATTAAGCCGATCTCCGAGCTATATCACGTATTATACACGCGCGCGCTATTGTACGCACACGCATACACACAGTTGTCGATGTAGCCGATGAGACTTGTACATTTCGCGTCGCGCGTCGCTCAGGTGTGTTGGTTAGTATACCTGCCCGTCCGTGTATTGACACACTGCCTTCTTCTTTTCTTACCCTAAAAATTCGCGGAAGAACCAGAGTTGTATACTTTGCGGGAGATTCGGCTGATTGCGGGTGTCGTATATACATGCACGCGACACGCGTTACAATCACATGTGTATAGATTGCTGTAACAATAGACTGCGGATGCCCAACCGATCCGAGTACACCGGTGCATCGAAGAAAAAGAAGCGCGAAGCGTGCATCGTTGAAAATGCGTTACGGCGCTTGACGTTGCGCAAGACAACGGGCCTTATCTCTCGCGCGATTTACCTGCGCGTATAGCGCTCTTATACCACCTGACTTGGCGCGCGATCGGTAATAAATTGGCTCTGCTTGAGACGTCGACGAGTGCGCGAAAATCTACCAAAGTGTTGAATGAAAAATCGGTAAGCAACAAGGTTGGGCCCGCTACCGATCTCCCTCCCTGCAAAGTGTATAATACATAGGTATACGCACGAAAGGATAAAACAATGAAGCGATCGTGAGTATCGGCAAAAGAGAGCCGCCGCCGCCGCCGAGCACATGAGCACACGGACCGAGGCAGCGCGAGGCGCGTGTGTATAATATTATAAAAGAGAAAGAGTGAGAGGATGACAGTAAGTACGGTGGACCGGGAGCAACAGCAGCGGGCCCGCGCTGTCCAGTCACTCGCGAGCCACGACGGAGCTGACAAATGTCCGGCGGCATTGTATATGTACTCAACGAGCAACGACGACAACACACACGGCGGGACTGCTGCAGCTGCATGCGCCGCACTTTATTTGCCTTCGCGCCTTCCTCCGATTTATTGTATCTTGTTGAGTAAGATTTTCAAAGACGAGGTATGCGCGCCGACGCGTGTGTCGTCGTGTGAGTACACCCATCGGCTGCATATACGTATATTGTCGGTCGAAATCGGCAATCGGCCGAGGTTATAACAGCTCCCGAGGCGAGCGTACAAGCGCGTGATGAGCAAAGATGGGTTGATTGACGTGAATGTACCTGTATTGCGTTTTTTTTTTTTTTTTTTTTTTTTGCTCAAAGTGCCATCGTTGGTTGCTCCGTGTGCGGCTTCCGGTATCTTTTGGTACGGCGCGTCGTCGTCTATTTTCTCCGTTTGCAGGTGAATCGGTGCTAATCGCTTGTAATTAACTTTGCGCCGAGCGCCTATGTACACAGATAAGAAGGAGAGCCCGAGTGCGCGTGTTTGATTGGCCTGTGGTACGAGACAGAAAAAAAAAAAAAAAAGAAAAACAAAAAAGCAGCCTCTTGTGTGATAAAAATCGGGATACAGAGTGGTTTGTTCATCTCGCGTAGGAGTAGAGTGTAGACGTGCCCGTGCGCCGTCGAGACAGAGCCGAGTGTGTACACATATTATAGATAGTTTTAGTGCCAGAGAAGTAGGTACAAGCTGTGAAAAGAAAAAAAAAAAAAAAATGCTCAACTGCACCGATCTCGAGTGCATACTGCACCACCATCATTACTACGCGCATCTGCATCAGCTGCAGCCTCAATTGGGTGGCGATCGAGGAAGAGACGGTGAGTTGTATACCTTTTTTTTTCATCTCAAGACTACTTGAGGGCTCACTTTTTCGTTTCTTCAGAGTTGAGAGGAGACTCGGGGCGAGCTTGTATACAAATTGAGGTTGAATCGGTATGCTGATCGCCGATTCGTAATGAAAAATGTTTCATTATTCACAACTCATTTCTTTATATTATATGCGTGATCCACTCGGTATTAAGAATTTCAAATGAAGTGTGTATTTTTATAAGTAATAAAACGAGCCTCTCGAGTCTTTGCGGAGATTAGCATATATTCTAATGTCCAACGATCAGTGAACCCTGTTTTGCCGGCGATGAGAGAAGAGAAGGAAAAAAAAAAAAAAAAAATTAATATCAAAGGATATACCGGCCATATACTCCGGGCAGCACGGAACTAAGCGAAGAGCAGCGCGTAACGGCCCTAGACCAAAGTCGATGATTTCATATAAGTATTGGAGTCGTGCAAAAAAAAGATTAATTGATCACGCGCGCGATTGTATTTTTTTATTTTTATTTTCGCATATACTTGTATACTAGTTTTTCAACATGGGTTCACGACCTTGCTCGCGACAATGTTTTTTTTTTTTTTTTTTTTTTTTTGAGTAATTTTTTTTTAGATGCCTGTCTCGTGTTTAGTTGACGGATGTTTATTGATGGAAGGTTATTGTAGTATTGGACAAGGAAGAGGCGAAGCTGCTAAATATAGCGCTCCTTTCTCTCTCGTTTGATGCGCGTTGTACCGTACTATTAAGTGGAGGATATGGCACCGCTCGTTTGTCACTTTTGCGGTTTCTGTGGTGATCGAGCAGATTTGTGCGTATGTTAAATTGTCGATGTGTTGTTGTTTTTTTTTTTTTTTTTTTTAGCGTGTGGTTTTGCACAATCAAAAAAACAATGCCTCAAACGGCAAGTAGTACGTGTATGACTGATGTTGACGACTGATAGTTTATTTGCGATTCGACGCCGTAATACTAGCAGAAAAAAAAGGATAAATTATTAAACTTGTTTCGAACACCGAGTAATTTACATTGGAATGCAAATTTCTCGTTTACGAGACGTCGTTATAATCTTAGTATACAAAATGCTCATGATAATTTTCGTAATATTAAAACTAATAAAGAAATACAAGAAAAAAAAAAAAGAAAGTAAAAAGTTTTGTTCGACATGTCGATTGTGCTGATGTAACACATAACATCGCTCGTTGTAATTTTACGGTCGTTAACGAGCGACACCGCGTGTAGGTACAAGAAAAAAAAAAAAAAAAAAAAAAAAAAAAAAAAAAAAAAAAGAAGCATTATAATAAACATGCCGTCACATGGTGTATCAATTGAGTAATAAGTATTTCGTTTAAAAAAAAAAAAAAAAAAGTTCACCAAAACACGCAAAAGCCATTGTGTTTGCCAGCGTCTACTTAATCGTACAAACTTTCTAAAAGCACAAATTTATCGTCACGCTTCCCCAACTTGTGTGTATAGGTATACTGTATGCTTGAATAATTTAACAATCATCGCTCTGATAATCGATCTCTTGTTATGTCACTCTAATTCCTTGCATTGTCACGATGATAATTGGCACACAACATTTATATCGATTAAATAAACAATGCCGTCTATGCGCCCCGTACACATAACATCCATGTGCATTGAATAATACCTTATACACTTTTACACATCAGGGTTGTTGTTGTTTAAGCGCATTTTTTTTTATTTTTTTTTTTTTTTAGCATTCACGTCATTAATTTCGCGTATAAGTTTTAATTTTTGTCCTGTTGAAATAATTTAGTTTCGATTAAAAAAAAAAAAAAAAAATAAAAAAAAAAAAAGGTACAATAATAACATATTAGTAGTAAAGATTGTATGCCCCGTGAAAATTCGAGCCAACAATAACACCGTCCAAGGAAGATCATATCAATGAAAAGTAACCATGTTACGCACGTACGTATAATAATAATGTGCGCGCGTTATCTCGAAGAGACGACACTGTACCTACATTATGTAGGTATACACATATGGTTACTATATGTATATATGTATAACATACAAGCGCCAAAACGATTTCCATTCACGGGTCCGTCAAGTGACTTATATTATATTATTATATGCGCGTTTATTATTACGTCCTGCTGTTTGCTCCCGTAAATTTGCGTCACAGCATCACCATCCTTGGCGACCCTGTGCTCTTATCATCTTCACCCCTCCTTATCCTGTCCGTCTTGGTTCTTCTGTATACGTATACTCGCCATTTATATGTATATATACGTTCATACTGTATAGGTACACTCGTGACGCGCACTTTATTTTACGTGTGTAAGGTATTGTCATCCTCTGTATTTTCATGCTCAAAAATCATAATTTGTACAATTTCTTTTTTTTTTTCCCCTCTTAAATTTTTCGACATTATTTTAATTTGTCGTTACGCAGGGCACTCGATACTGCAGTACATGTAACATTACTCCTGATGTAATGGGCGCAACATATAGCTGCACCACATTGTAATTGAACTCGCTGCAACTGTGACTGTACTTATTATCCACAAAGAAAAAAAAAAAAAAAAAAAAGATGTAGCACGATATTACACGAGGCGCTCGTGCATCGGCACGTGAAAGTTCAATAACAAATAGCAAAGTGGGTACAATTGACGAAGCGAAAAAAAAAAAAAAAAAAAATCTCCTCAATCACAAATAACACACAACCCGTCGGTCAATCGCAATAGACACCATGGCACACACAAGTAACTTCCAGAAGGTTTCGCCATCGCTCAAAAGAGAGATAGAGAGAGAGGGGGGGGGCAATGGTATAAATCTACTCGATAGAGCTGAAACTGGACTCGGCCGGATCACCCGCGGTCAGTTGGTTTTCAATTACCGATACATCGTTCCTCTATTGTACACGATTGTACATACATAATAATAATAATAATATACATAAACTCGGGCAAGTAAGAATGATATCTTGACACTCGTAAGATTGTCCTTTAACGATAAGGAGCGGCAAATAATTATGACCAATAGCGGGACCCTCGTTGTTTTATTATTATACACATAATTTGCCATAAGAAGGGAAAGATGAGCAGCTTGTACCTATAGTGTCTCCCGTAGTCGGGAAATAGGGAAATAGTATGTGGCATCTCGGGAAAAACCTGATTGCCCGGGTTATATAGGTATGTTGGACCAATCGTGATGGGATGTGATGAGTATATTTGTGCCCGAGGACTTGTTGGTATATACATCGTGCGCAATTAGACGCAATATGGGAGTCGTTTTGGAGGCTGGCTAACGATGATTGTGCGACGCGTGTAATGCATATGTGTACCTACATAATGTATGTTCGGCATCGGCGATTCGCGCGCGGAATGTTGGGAATCGGGGGACATATCATCTGCATGATCCTGAGGAGTATATATAATAAGCGAAACCCCCGTTGACGCGATTAAAGGACCCTCGATTTTAGTCGAGTCAACGTCGAGGCCAAAATCATCCCATCAAAGCGTAGGTACCCGTATTTACGGTGTAATTTAATGTAATTACCTGTATAATTGTTGACTCCGCGCTTATCATACTTTTTTTCTTTTTTTTCGGAGGGGAGACGGGGGTATAACTTCGTGGCGGTATACGGTTATTATGGTTTTCTCAGCACGATTAGTGGCTAGCCTGAAAAAGAGAGAGAGGGGAAAAAAAGTACCTCCAAATTGCGCAATCTTTGTACAGTAGGTACACCTATAAGGATATAATTTACTATTTGAGTATTGGTCGCGATTGGTGATCTTTATCCGCTGCACAAAGTTCAAACTATATCTATATCTAAAACCCGTGGGCTGTAACATTGGTAATCTGGAGAAACGAGTTTTTTTTTTTTCGTACGCACGTGGACGATCCTTGTACGTTGGACATACAGTGCGGTAATTTTTTTTTTTTTTTTTTTTTTTTTTCCACGCGGGCCAAGAGAAAGGTCGAGAGAGAGAGAGAGAGAGAGAGAGAGAAACGTGTATCGTTTCGATCGGTTTTCACCTGTCGAGTATAGGTACGCTTTTTTTTCTTTACTTCGTCTTTGCGGCTCTAGCATCGGTGCCATTTGTCTCTCCATTTCTCCCGAATGGACTTTCAACGGTGCGTGCGGGCTTTGGTTTACCTATATACCTGTAACATAAAAGTGCAGCTCGAGTGAAACGCCGCACGTATTATGGACACCCGTTGTTGGAGGGGGACAGTATCGAATTCGAAATCAAACGGTTAGGTATTACGTGCACGGACTAAGTATACCGGAGGATCTGCGATTGGATCGCATTTGTTTGATTTCGCTTTATTTATTATTTTTGTTATTTTATTATTATTATTTTTTTTTTTTTCGAAAGCTACCTTTTTTCCTGTAATAATGCGTGCGGGCACGCGTCGTCGCGTTTATTTTTCATTGAGAAACGACAAAAGTCCGACGTGGTTCTTTTTTTTCGACTTGCAATTTTAAAGTTCTCGAAAGGTTATTAACACGAAAAAAAAAAAAAAAAAAAAAAAATCCAAAATTTAAAAAGCATGCGTCGCGTGCCGTAACTAATTATGCAACTTTCGGCGTAAAACGAACTTATGAACTGGTAGACGCAAGGGTGTATAGATCGAAAAATCGTTAAACCGATACACCTAATAGAAGCTATTTTTATAACTGGTTGTTCCGCTAAATAATAATAATCCAACTTAGCGTCGTGAAAAGGAAAAATCCTCACGGTTCACCTTACCCCCGCACTCATTTCATTCGTTCTTTAATTTTTATATAATCAAAATGTATATACAAATATATATATATATATATATATATATATATATATATATATATATATGCACTAAGCATATCTCCTCCCTCGCGTCCGCCAAGTGTTGGTTTCTCTTATATTTACACATCTTATATCAAGTATAGGCACGATGTGTATAGAGTCGTAAAAACTCTGTTATACAACAACTCGACTGACACCGTATTTCAAGGCCGTCGTCATAACCAGCACCGATATGTTGGGGTTTTTCTCTTAATAACGCATTCTAATTGTACCAGAGTTTTCCGCGCACGCCATCGCACCCGTACGTACAAGTATAGGTATACAAAATAAAGTTCAAACGACCGTACACAGGCGGTGATCACAATAAAACTATGTAGTACTTGTACCTGTTGCTATACAGCTGAAGGTTTAGCGTACATATTATATCAACCATACGAGCTTTTTTCGACGGAAGAAAGCACAGGGGAACACACCTCGCGTTTATTTCATTTATTATTATTATTTTTTTTTTTTTTTCCACCACTCGAAATATCGCACGTTCGAGGCCACTGTGCGATCCCTGTACACGCTACGAAAAATATACATACTCTACATTACATAATTATTATGTCTTTAACTCTGTCAACTCGAATGTATTATTTACCCAAAGCAGCACACGTGAGGCTATCATATATCCTCACGCGCGACTCGCAGGTGTACATGTATACATATATATACACGTAGTTGTGGCTTTGGCTTGCCACAGATTCCAGTCCGGTTCGAAGCGCATACCAATGGGGGGATTCTCGACTTTGCATCAGAATTCGGGATACCGTTGGCCATCGCATGGAGCGCGTGCGGGGCTGATTCATGCGCACGAGCTTAATTACGCATCGAGGTTACCGAACGTCTGAGCTTCTTTTTTTTTTCTTTTTTCTTTTTTTTTTTCTTCCAAACTCTGGTTTTAGAGTCATGCCCAAGAGCCAGAGATGGAGATAATAAATGTCGTTTTCGGGCGGGTACAAAGCACCGGAGGTCGGATACCGGTTTTTTTTTCTTTTTTTTTTTTTCAAGAATATCCAATTCGGTCGAATATGACAAAGTGGGGTCTCTTAGCTTTGGGACTGTGAATACCAATATCATAATATACGATCTTGTCTATAGAGTTGACATTGGGGCGTTTCACGTGAACGTAACGTGAGTGTGTGCCGAACACTCCTCGATTCATTTTTATGATCGTCGCTTGGAAGTCTTGAATAAATTCTTTCCACGAGACTTTCAAGAGATAGAGAGGGAAAATAAAGGTACAGTCAGAACCGATTGTTCGGTTGCAAAACACCTTGAAAAATCGTCATATTTGTTAACCAGTCGATTTTTGCCCACTGGCAGTTTTTTTTTTTTTTTTTTTTTACTTACGCTGCACCGTTCTCGTGTAATTTTAATTTTTTTCCTTCCACCGAGTCATCCCACGTGGCGGCATCCTTGATCTCATTACGCTTACGTATATCTGTGATTCGAGATTACCTGCCAGTCATATTATATACACATATACTCTCGGTGGGCATAGAATAAATACGTGGTACAAACGTATAGGTGTATGTTTATTCGTATTTGTATGAGAACTAAAACTCGATTTTTAACGCGAGCAAATTAAGATCATCGCAAGGATAACGAGCACTGCTTTTCACCCGAAATAAAGAGCAATTATTATTTTTACGGCGGAGAAGCCGTAGGCAAATTTTATACCCAACGATTGGACGGAGCAAATCACTCCCACGACGTTCTCATTCCTCTCAAACCTATAAAACAAATATGTTGGGTCCTGATGTGCAAGCTTTGAGTCTCAAATAAGCGCGGTATACACGTGACCATTGGCTTGATTGATTCTCTGTAGATGTAAGCACGTGTGCTTACGCTTGTAGTCCGTCGACGTGAAATTTTTGTGTTTATTGGTTCCTAACAAGTAGGTATATATAATTCAGGGGGCTTTGCTTACCGGAAATAAATAATAAATGTTGTGTACAAAATAGAGAGTCCAAAATTATGGATGAAATCTCGCGATTGTTTTTTAACTTACTTTGAGATTGAGCGAAAAATTTTTTATTACGAATGACTCTGCAGTTTAGCACAAACTTTCTTTTTTTTTTCTTCATTTGGTTATTGCAGATTTCAATTAATACAGATCAGATTGGGTCATTTCGATTTCTCCGTCAGTAGATACGGCTTGTCTTACCTAACTCGGCTGTTTCTACTTAAAAGAAGCAGAGACGATGGTATTTCAAAAATCAGACGATCGTACGTTAAAATAATCGTTGTCACACCACAAAATATACACGTTCGGATGCATTTTCAACATGACGCATTTATTATATTTGTTTTCACCCCGTGGACACAAAAGTTTGTTGTATTTCCAACCAGGTCGCGCAAAACTAGTTTATCGCAGATTAAAATTATAGCTGAACAATTAAGAAAAATTATATAAGCGTACGCTTCCGTTGGCGAACTGAAAGGTAGAGAGCAATGTAGTGCACACTATAGATTGATAATAGTGTGGATCTCCAAATTGGTATGCAGTTACAAAAAAAATTAAAACAATTTCGTAACTTTTGCTTTTGACGTTCCATATACGAGGAAAAACGTCACGAAAGAGGATCCCCTACTTTTTATTTCACTAATAAAAGCGTGTCTTTACAATATTTCGATATATTCCTCCATAACAATTTTATTATGTTCGCAATGAAATCAGATGAGACGATTCGCAGTCTTTGCTAATATTCGGTACTCGCATTTTTTCGCGTCTCTTTTGTCACCTGTAGCCGCGTTGCAAAAATTTCTTTTTTCAAGCCGTATTGGAAGTTGTTGCTTCTCGAATATTTGCCGTCCGAGGAAATCGATCAGCTCGGAGACTCGCGAAACAATCCTTGTCATTGCCGTTTGTAGAAAACGGATGTGCACCGGATCGGCACTGCCTTGGCACACATGCGTCTTCGGAGCTTATCTGATGGTGATGATGCGCGCCTTCACCGATTTATATATATAGACATTTAGTCCAACGGCGCGCGTTTCTCTTCAAGTTCGTCCGATCCATGACGAACTTTACCGATCGTAGGGCCGATTGCGAGCTTGTATATATGCACTCGTTTTTTCATTTTCTTCTCCTCTCGATGCTCCGCGCAATTACGTAAGGTGACGCGTGCTTGTCACGACGCAAATTTGTTTTATTTTTTGTTCCGAGTCTTTGCGCAACGCGTTGCCGATTTTTCGGCACTTTGCCGGTATCGGGTGATGCAACGACCAGTTTTGCGACGCATTACAAGGAACGTTGGTTAATTTTGCGAATTCGCAGTCGTCAATCAATCGGTGGGATTTTATTTTACTTTTTGTCTCTCGTCGCGAGTAAACCAGCATTTCCGAGGTAACGGATTGCGAGACGAAAATGACAAGTGAAATTACACACCCCGACAAGCTATTATATATTTATTATATCAAAGCGTCCGCGCGTTGCGCAACAATCAAATCGAAAACAGCTGCATGGGCCATTTCGACGTTATAGTACACACGAGGGAGCTCGATGACACCGATTCCCGTGACCAGTCAATCGATCCAGAAACACTGCCACACAACGACTGTACACCCGATAGGAGAAAATGTCAAGCTGCTGGTATAACGAGCGACCAGCTCTCTCTTCCTCGTTTCCGGCTTATTGGCTCGCTGATACACATACGTGTCTGCCGGCACTGACTTTGTAATAACGAGGGAAGAGAAGAGAGGGGGGAAAAAAACGAGTTAGTCCCGCCGTGCGGTCTGGGCCGATATCTGAAAGCGCTCCTTCTCCCCCTCCTCTTCCAAGTATATATATATACACATACAGGTGCGTGCCTGCTACGTGGAAAACACAGGTATATATACATATAACCGAGATCGCTTTCGCTCGCAGCTCTTGCCGACTTCTTACACACGCGTACGAGAAATCGTGTTTGTGGACCGGCGACGCTATGGTGATATACACATACTTGTAAGAGTTGGAAGACGCTTTTTATTCCCGTGCCGTTTCCCATGATCGCGAGTTTATTGTTAATCTACTTACAAAGAGAAGCCTCGTACCAACTATGTACGTCGCACTTCCGTAATCTTAACGATATTGGTTATTACCATGTAATATCTTTACGAGCATAAAATCATGGCAAAAAATTTAAACGGAAGAAGAAGCGCGTGGGACGTATTTTTGACAAATTAATGTACAAGTAGGTATATAAGCATATATATCTCTTTTCACCCATTCGCAATCGGCACATGAGTATACGACATATATAGTGATGTATGTGTAGTGGCCTTGTGACTTATCGTTGGGAATATGGACTATACGGAGCGCGACAAGAGTCGAAATTATGGTCGGTCACCGAGAGGGTGTATGACTCGATTGGCCCTGAGCCAGCGCCGTCCAAGAGTATAAGTTCGTACTGTACACGCCCGGCCTTGAGTTTATTTTTCTTTTTACTCGTACTTACGGACGCTCCAGTGAGCAATACACCGAGTCGACAAAGACTTCAAAGATAGGGGCGGGAGGGGGCGGTGATCGGTGCACTTGGTGCTTCATTCGTAAAGCGTATATATTATAATATTATTATGCTCTTTTTTCGATTATCACCGATTCGTGTCCGGCGATTTGTATTGTTTTATAGCCGAGCCATTTTTACTACCGTATACGCGCGGAAATTGTCCCTATACCCGGAAGTATATGGTATTTATTATTTTTTCCTGAATTTTGGAGTTTCTTGGGTTATTGTCGTGCACGGGCATGTTACATTTGGCAAACAAAAAAAAAATATATATATATAATGTACCTTTACAAAGAGACAGGCACCATATGTATACGTGTATTGTGCTTAACAATATATTATAAACACCGAGTATGGGAAAAAATGCACTTTCTACATACATACAAACTCATAGCCAGCGCGTACAGGGGGAGTGAAAAATTTTACGCATTTTTATCGCAAAATTAACATTACAGCACTTGTAAGCGAGTGTATGCAACAACTCAACCTATAGATCCGTTGAATTTCACAATCATGTGTCCAGAGTAAACGATCCGGGAGTAATCAAGTCAACTTGGAGGTAACTGCAGCTTTACCAGCAATTCAACCTGCAATGATTTTTTTTTCCAAATTCCATCGTTAAACAACATCAGCGTCGATTGAACTGCACACTCGGTTAGTTGTGCACGCGTTATGCTTGTCCGGGTGGGCTCGGCTAAGTAGCCGAGTACTTCCGGCATGTCATCGAGTTCAAAGACGAGGCAAGTCGGAGTAAGCGCGGAAAAGCGACTCTTTTTCTCTGCACTTAATTAAGCGCCGCGCGACTGCACTGCCAATCGAGCCGGAAGGAACGTCTACACTTGTCACATCTCCCTCTAAATGTTTATACCCTATTCGTTTTGTTTACTCTACGTTGTTGTGCCACGCATACATGGATCTTCTTCCTGCAGCTTGAAAATCAATCATAGCTAAATTTTCAATCGATTTTTTACTACTAAACTCACCTCTCCTAATTATCATTGTTCACGGTTTGCGCGTGATTAGATTTTTCCTTGTAATCAGATAATCAATGCAACGCACAATAATAGAAAGCAATAAACAAAGTGCCGCTGGTTATTCTTTCTACCGACCAATCGATTTTCTATTAATATATTACTTACGAGGTAGTCATGCAGGCACTCGCTATTAGTCTGGCGCGTAAAACCTTACAGACAAACGTGCGGGCATTACCGATACAACTGGAAGTTTTCCTACGATGATTTACGCACTATGTGTCATTTTTTTACTATTTTTATTTATATAATTACCCAAGTGTTACACCTGTACTCTATACATACAATTATATACGCTTGTGTTACGTGCACTCAAACGTAGTGCTTAGATTTTTTTTATAAATTATTAATTTATCCCAAACAGGACACGCGATCGTTGAAACGCATCAGCTACAATAGTCTTTCTCACGAGTATTTTTTATTTTTATTATTATTATTATTTTTTTTTTTTTCGTACTATGCTCTTTGAGCGTAAGTCGTTTTGATTTTCCATTTTGTATATAAAAGAAGGTCAGTGGATTAATTTTTTAATTAAAGTTACACCATTTGGAGGAAAAGAGAAAAAAAAATTCAACACTGACGATTAAATTACCCATTTCCGAGTGATCATTAAAATATTCGGGACAATCAATTGTAACGCGTACTCGCGTATATTGCTTTCGCGTTTTAAAATTTTTTGTCGTATCGGTAACATTATGTATTCACATCATATGGTACATAATTATATACATCTCCCGAAATTAGGTTAACGATGATCATAATTACCTTGTATGCACGAGCGTGTGGCTTTTTTTTTTTTTTTTTTTACAATTCGAGTGACGCGAGAGATGTGTAATAAAGTTGCTATAGAGTTGCATAAATTTATCGTAGGTATAGATTTTCCGGCACATTACAATACTTTATCCGAGCACTAGTTTACTTATATATACACGTGCATACACACCCGTCTATTTGCGTAAATTTTTTTTCTTCTCCTCTCGCTCTTTCTTTACCGTTTCGACGTTTCATAGTTTCACAGTTGCAATAATTACAAACTAATTATCTGAATAATCGCGTGGTGTAAAAACCACGAGCTCAACCTTCGTTCGCTTATTATTTATGAATAGAGCGAGTGTCCAATACAATGCGGGTACATATTATACGCATTGAGAGCTAACGCGAGAGACCTATTCATTTATTTACACGTGCACAACCACTGCGTTATTTATTATTACCTGAATCCACCGCTTGGGTGATTCAAGAAACAATAAATGATGGGTAAATCAGTTTGGTTCTCACAATAAAGAGGTGTATATTTTGTCTGCAGCATCACCAATACGCGCCGTAAGTATACATGTACAACGAGCTCGACTTTCATTGCAAAAGTGCAAAAGTTTGGGTAATTCCGCACATCATCGTCGAGTGTAGATTATCTACTCCTTTGCCGATTGAATTGCTCATGTCGAAGAACCATTGCTCATGTCTTTTTTTCAGCGATTACTAATTTTGCACATGTGTGTGTGCGTCAATCGCGACGTTTTTATCTACCGCTGAATTTTTTGTTTTTCCATCACCGCTGACTCACAGGAGTTTACGAGCTGTAGGTTATTTCAAATTAGGTTTTTTTCCCCCTCGACCTTTCATCCGCATCGTCATTTCTGTTACTAACCGGTTTTAAAAAAAATGTCATTACTATCATTAGTTTTCAACGCGAAAATCCTACATTGCGTCCAACGACACGTTATTGCCGAATACGATTTTTTTCGTTCCCAATTAACAGCAAATTTTTCACTACATCGTTGAGATGATAACGATCCATCGATCATATACTTTGAAAAGAGCAAACAGTGCCAAAAATACCCGATTCGTCCGGTGTTTGCACAGGTTTTCTTCGAATCACCGATCTTTCGACGGCAAGTGCGCAAACAACGTTCTTACGAGGCCACGTGAAATTTCTCTCGCCTAATCGAAAGCAAAGTTTTCCTCCTCCAGATTGAAATCACAGCCTATGCGAAAAAAAAAAAAAAAATGCCCCTAGAATCCTGTCCCGCAGTGGCCATACCGTACTGCCTGTCCCAATATATAACAGGCAGCGATCCGAGATCGAAGATAATAATCCAACCGATACGAAACGGGGGAGGGAAAAAAAATTGCCGATCTTGCGCAACGCCGCGTTCACCTCGTTTGCGTGGCCCGAAAAAAATAAAATGTAAAAGAACCGGTAGAAATGCCCATGCCAAAGTGCAGCGCTGGACTGTTGGGCGAAAAAAGTCCGCGGTCACCGCGTTTTTTTATTTCCGCGGTGCGGGAAAAACTTGAGCACTGACGTGCACCTTGGCAACGCTCTCCTTTACATGATCGATTTTATTCCCCTCCCTCCCTCCATTTGTTTTTTTTTTTTTTTTTTTTTTATTATCCCTTGTTAGTGACTGATTGCGTTGGTCCGTGTTTTCTCTATAGTGACGAAAATAAAAACGTCCGACAGTTTGATCGTTTGCTGCATCATAAGCGCACTCGACGAATTCACCAAGATTTTTTTTTAGTTGGTGGAGAAAAAAATGATAATAATAATGAGGCATTACAGAGCTCATTACGAGTACAATTGTCACCTGGAGGTCACAAAATCAGCTGTTGCGTTTAAAAGTTGTACCCGAAACGGCAAATAATGTACACATTTAGCGGTACTCGTACGAGGCATAAGTATTGATTTTTTTTTTCGTTGGAGCAAAAATGTTTCAAACTTTTGAGTCACGTTGTACAATGGCATAATGTATGAGTGCGTCGCTCAGTGGCTTCTATAAAAACCTAATAAACGTGTACACTGCGGATAACATATTTTTGTGGACAGAAAAAAATAGTGTTACTATCTTAATTTGGCGCGTGTCCTTGTCTCAATTTTCAGAGGCATCACGTAATGTAGAGCAAAATTTGATTGCTACGTGCTTGCGAGCGAATGGCCCATTTTTATAATTGATCATACACGAAATCTTTTCAATTATATTGTTTTTGTACGAGTGATTTTCAAGTATTGGCTACGATTGATGTTTTTCCTTTTTCTTTTTTTTCTGTAAAATGTAGTATCGTGAGGCGCAGTGAGCACAAATTTAAGGCCCGGGGGCCTTTAATTTCCCTGTAAGCAATAGGTGTGTAATGTACCAAAAGTCAAAAGTCCATAGTTCGTATATATACAGATTCCTTGAGGTTCCTCGAAGTTGTAGAAAAGGATGCGCTGGAAGTAATGTTGACTAAACTATTTCTGCACTAAACTTGGAGTATGGAAATGGAACTTTTTAATGAGTACACTTTGGATGACAAAAAAAAAAAAAAAAAAAAAAGAAAATCCAGCGTTCAGCAACGACCTACTATGTATACACATTTCACGTGTAACACCGTCCAATTGCAACACCACATAAGAGCACAAGTATAACGCTGACCCATTCAAAGGTCATTTGGGACTTGTAGGGTTGTATAAGGTAGTAAGAAGAGCAATAAAACATTAAGTACGTGCAAGTATGGTCATCCACTTGTGATTACAACGATTGGTTCATTTCTTGCACTGGCGCGTGGTGATAATTTAATTGAGGAAAAAAAAAGTTTTCTTCACTCAATGCAGATCGCTGTTTCATCGAGTTGCCTGTTTTATTAACGGGGAAACGCTAAAACTCGAGGTAAGATTACAGTCCCCAGCAATTTCTGATTTTTTGATAATTGATTCTCGTTTATTAGGTAGATATTGATTTAAAATTTCGTATACAATATGTTGGGCTCGATGTTGCAGTAACATGATTTAATTTTTTAAATAATAATAATAATAAACGGTTTGACGGAATGTGTATAGCCACACACGCGTGCAACGGCTGCAGATATAGACGTGAGCAGAGGACGTAAGTAGGTATATATCACCGGGTGTGCATTAAGCACTTGCCTTAACTGGTGACACACCGCTACACTTATTGAGAGCAATCGAGGCACCAACACACAGCTAATATACCTACGCTCGGGACCCGATGTGCGCGTCTCTCCGCTATAACATATTATACTCTCATAGGTATATATATACACATGCGATTCCAATTCAGTCCTTCCGCCAAAGACCATTTTTTAATTAAAACCCCCTTAAACTTCATTTCGTAACGTGTGCAGCGTGTGTCTCACCCTTTCCCCTGTGTATACCCACATTACTCTGCTAGTATGTAATATGGTTTTTTGATTTTTGCACTTGTCAAGAGCAATTCCGTGTAGCCTCGTACGGGCGATTTTACAGGCGCGGTGAGACTTTAAAAACCCTCGGTAAAGACTCGCGAAATGCGAAAAAAGAACGAAAAATCCCACTCGCCGAATTCTCGTCACGGAATTTTCCCAAGAGCGAGGATCCGCTGAAAAAAGAATCCCAAGACCTCACGAAACAGCAGAGGCCAAGAGGTGCAAAAAAAAAAAAAAAAAAAAAGAAACTTGACAACAAAGGCGCTCGACATCGCATAGGAGGTCATCGTAAAATGCACTCTCGTGTGTGTGCAGTGCCGAAAGGCTCGTCACCGTCGCAGCTTGGCTAAATACACGTATAATGTATATACGATAGTTGTGCAGCGCAGCGGAGTAACAACCGACCCTGACACGATCGTCGTCACACTCGTATTGTGCATGTTTCGCGCGATCTTTCGTGTGGCTTTGCGCGCTTGTTCTCTTCTCTCGTTGTTGATTCGTCGATCGTCGTCGCGAAAATTTGAAAATTCTACATTTCGATGGAAACATTTCATCTGGTTAGTTTGAGGGTACACGTGTTGGACGAAACTTTTTGCTATGGGTATGAGCTTGCGATCATTATTTGCCGATCTTGCAGCGAAGCTGTAACGTTGAGGAGATTTTTAATCAGGTTTTTTTTTTTTTCTTCAATTCTGCAGTCATAAAAACAAAATTTAGAGGAACAAAAAAAAACAACAATTTTTCGCTTCTTTTGAAATATTATTTCAAAGAGTATTACAACTTCGAACCCATTGACGTCAAGAGCTGCATGTGGGTTGTATATGTAAGGGTTGGGAAAACAGTATTTTTGCTTCAAATTTACAGTGGCTCACTAAACTCGAGCCCAAACAAGATCGAAGATTCTTTTGAAAAAATATTTTTTTCGCGCTTCTTTTCCGATCGCTGTTGACGCAGCTATTTTTCAATATTCGACGGGTGCAAGGACACCCGATGCATATAGGTCATTAGCGAGTACATAATGCACGTTTGACGTCACGAAAAATTCCATTTTTTTTTTGTCAGTTTAATATCAATTTTTCAACCATCAGAGCAAAATACGCGAACCGAAACACGTAAATCACGCGATCGATTAAATACATCTCCAGTACCTCACAACTCGCCTCCCGGATGAAAAAAGAAGGAAAAAATGGTCTGAAATCAATTATTATCTCACGCGATGGTCGTAAATCAGCGTCTCTTTTTTCCCCTCTTTCATGTACTGCTCCTATAGCTTCCTCCATTTTTTCCTTCTTGTCTCGAATCCAAATCTGAATAATAATGGACGAAAAAGAAAAAAACTGTTCCGTTACCCAGCGAAACAATGGATTTTCCGAAAACTTGTGTAACAATCCAGAAGGTGTGCTGGAGGAGGCGCGATGCAGAGCACGTGATGATCATCCTCGAATAAATTGACGCTCCTCCGTCTCTCCGAGAAACCGAAAGGGGGATCGAGAGAGAGGCGGGGCATGTATCTCCGTTGCGCAACGCGCGATCGAAGTGCAGCCGTGAAAAAAAAAATCCGTTAAATCGGTCGTGCACTTTTGCGGTGAAAGGAGCATCGGGCGTTCGCGATCCGATCGCGTGTCGTGCTACCGCGACACTTTTTAGGGGTATGCATACAACAATATTATGTTGAAAGCTCACGTGCCGTCGAAAATTCCAGATCGACCCGCGGAGCCATGCTGTAGAGTCTGGTTTGAAAAAAATAAAAAATAAAAACACAATTGTGTTTCGCAATCCCGTTTGTTTTGCGTTGCCCGCGAAATGCGCTTAGTACTGTGCCACTTAGCAGTCAGCTGCACATGATTTCTTTTTTTGTACGTTTAGTGTTCCAGATTGATTTTGATTTGCGTGGATTTTTCTCTCTCTTATCCTTTTTTTTTGTTTTAATCATTCAAATGAATTTTTTCCTGATTCTGAAATTATTCTACCGACCTTACAAAACACACTTGGCGGCGACGCGAGTGTACCGCAAAGAGGCTCGACTCACAATTATACACACCTGGAAGAAACAACGGCGAAAAAAAATTTACCGCGAAACACGCCCCTGTTTGTTTATACTCACAGTGATTCATCTACATTACGGAAAAAAAAAAACGTTTGCTCGACCATATGAAACATAGTTAAAAATAGTTGAATCGTCGTAAGAAAAACATATTATTCATGGTCGCGCCAACGGTTTATTTACTCGTATGGTCGCAAAATGACAGAACAAGTGATTTCAATAAACACAAAAATTTGAGGAAACTCGCCGAAATCCATATGGTTAAAGATAAAATGAAAAATTTCAATTTGCACGACAAAAGTCAAAACACACGCGATAAACGAGTTGGATTATCTTTTTTTGTCGCACCAATCGCACCGTAATCCGTTGTGTATACTCGACGAGATCGAATAAGCATATACTTATCGAGGAACAAGCATATAAAGTGCCTCGTTAGGCGGTCAATAAAATCTCCCCGCGCTCAGCTCACCCCGTAACACAGTAACCCCCAACACTCTCCTTTTCATGTATACGCTGCAAGTACCCATACACCACGTATACAACGAGGCACGCGTTACTTCACTTTCAACAGCACGCGCGAACGTCCTTGCCATCCTCCCTTCCCCCTCTGCCCGATGCTGCTGCACTTGCTCGTTATGATTTATACGGAAGCCCGTGTACGCGCGTACCTACAGGGGACCCCCCCCCCTCCCTCGTAAATCAATCCGGCTGGTTAATTGAGTATTTGAAGAACTGCCCGTCGCGTTCGGTCCAACAATTTGTTCCATAATGTTTTTGTTTCGTTTCTCTCTTTTTCTACTGGACAGCCGACAATGACGCTGTAATAAGAGTCATTTCGCACCGTCATTCGCGCTAAGGTCGAGGACGATTGCGGGACACAATTAATGTCGTCTAAAATCACGGACGCGCGCGATTACCGCAATTTCGCGGCGTCGAACGACTCGTCTCCGATTAAACCGCGCGACGCGTTGGATAATGCGTTGTGCAATATGTGGGTAAAACGAGCGTGCATCGTCTCGAATCGTACGAATCCATGGGTCGGCGAATCATTGATTTGATTGTATTGGTACGGGGCTCTGGGATTTTTTTTTTTTTTTATCTGCTACAAAGACATAAGTTGATAGCTCCGTGCGCGTTGATCATTTTAACGTAAGTTTTTTTCTCCTTCGTTTCCTCGATTCGGTTTGCTCTTTACATCAAATGCGTTAGAAAATTTAATGATATACCTACAGCCACTCGTTTGTTTTCAATTCAGCGCTGACGTTTCAATTGGTTACTTCATCGGGACACGGTTTATCCATGCAACTGTTGGACTCGTGATCACATAAATTTTCATCCCATCTCGCAGCCAATTACCTTGGAAACAATAAAGAGGCATGTAACGATCGTTTGTACGATTTCATATTTATGCGCGTCCGAGCGCACACGCTCTGTTCCCCCGCGAGTCTTTTTTTCTTCTTTTTTATTTCAATAATAAGAAAAAACAATGCTCCAATAGTCACTTACCCAATTGCACTGCAATTCTTTCTTTTTTCTCGCTCACTGTATGTTCATCGAGAATCCACCTGTTGGCGCGCGCGTGTCCAGCTTGCGCTTGTCGGACGACAGGGGAAATACAACGGCCATCCCCCCCGGTGGTACGGGTTACGCAACGTGTAAAAGTATCGGTTCACTTTGTACAAGTAAATGCGATGACATTCCAAGAATATTCGTGATTTTGTTTTTTTTTTCTATCTTATTTTCTACGTGAGTAACGCCAACCGCCAAAGTCTCGAAGATTGTCCCAGCGAGGTACACGTGAGCATAAGAACTCGGACAGGGGGCACGTTTGGTCAGCCACGCGTTGAAAATTCATCAGGAAAATAACGCGAATGAACGTACACTTTATCATTACGAGGAAGCGATAGGCATCTGCGTTTCATACTTGATTCGCCTATATAATATATATATATATATATATATATATATATATATATATATATGCATTACGCAAATTGCATCTTCGTCCATTGTGTAATCAAAAATGCATCACGAGCTACATACAATACTTGCGGGGGATTGTGATTTTTCTTGTTCCTCGAAGCTCGGCTGTTGGACGGACGTTTCTTCTTTTTTGTGACCTATGGACTACTTGTTCTATTCTTTATTTAAATTTTTAAGCTTAATTATCTCAATTTCACTTTGAGTATAATCTTGAGTAGGAGATGGTTGGTTTTCGCGTTATAGATTGGGGGATTATATTGAGGTAAATTTTGTTGACGCGCTGGAGCTTTTAGCTCGGGAATTCCCTCCTCGATCTATACTTACCTTTTCGAACGATACTGCAGGTGTCGGCCTCCCTTTCCTGCCTCGGGTTGTATATATGCATCAGGCACTTCACAGGCAAGCGGGTGCATCGATCTTTCGAGGAGAGCGCGAGAGTCCTTATGCGCGAAGGTGAAAGCCATCACAGGGCCGCCCCGTGACTCTTTTTTTTAAGCCACTGTTACTTGCGTCTCAATTTTCCCTCCCTCTCTCTATATATATATATGTATGTAGGCTTCGAGCAGTGATAAATCGCTCGTCCCTTCCTTCTTGTTTGTTCAAGTTTCCTCCCGACCTTGCGGATGAGTATCGGCGTTGTTTAGTACCCTGTGCTTGATTCCGGTCAGTTTGGCCAGCCTTTGGCCTTAAAGTATACTCGAGTGTTGCCGTGGAAATCAAAAGTATTAATTCAGAGGCTGTAGCGTATCTCGCAAAAGTGCAACGTGCAAAGTGTTTGAGAAACAAAAAGAAAAAAAAAAAAAAAAAAAAAAAGCATAAAAATCCTTGAATTCGTTGGACGATCGTGCGGGCACTTGTGTCATTAATTGGGCCAATACTATATTAAGTGATAATCAAATGAGCGTGTATGCCCTCCTTGTATCAAATCAGCCTTGAGCTACAAATCTCGAGCGAAAGATTAAAATACACATGGTTCGCGTGGATCGTGAAAAAAAAAAAAAAACTATAACTCGGGCGTATTTGTATAGAATAGCGAGAGTTTTTTTTTTTTTGCCGCGCACACCTCCGCGAACTTTTGCTCGTTGGCCAATAAAATAAACGATCCGCTCGTGCGATCTGTTGGATGAATTGTGCGGTAATGGGAAGGTGTGTCGCCTCTCTCGGCTGGACGATAGAGACATAATCTTTTTTTTTTTTTTTTTCCACTTGTCGGTCTAATTAATTCATACTCGCAATTGTACAACTCGAGCGTTGAATCTTTCCTCCTCCTCCGTCTACGTACTACCCGCGTCTTTCAAAATATTTGATTTTCGCTACAGAGCCTTGGGCATAATTCATCCTCTTTTTTATGCCCATAGTGTACAATAATTCGTTAGTGAGCCTCAATGTGTTCCGACGAGTCGCGCGTTCACGTTTTTTTTTTTTTTTTTTCATACGATGTATATATATACACGTGGGTGTGTGTTTACCATGATATCGAGGATTAATGTAATTGAGGCCACCTCTGCAGTTTTTTTTCTTCCTCCACTTTTAACCATCTATTTTTACCTCCAATCACTCGTGTAGCCTCTTGATAGATTGTTAATATTTGTCACGACGAGCTATTTTTGCCACCGAGGCCCATTCAACTGATGGAAAATCGAGTAGTTGCTATCAATGAGCCGGTTTTTTTTTTTTTTTTTTTTTTTTCTTAGACCAATGAAAAGAAACATTGTTGTCGATTTTATTAATAGCTACGGGAGACTTGTCTGGGCTTTTTTCGCCGAAGCGTGCCATCAGTGCTGTGACCGACGACGTATTCGATACATATACTGAAACATTGGAATAACACACAGAGTATTAATTTATTACATGGTCGAGAACGAAAAAAAAAAAAAAAAAAAAAAAAGTATCCTGTCTCATGATTTACATTTGACCTCGTCAACTTGCTTAAATTTCTCCCTGCCGTTTTAGCCAAAGCGATCCACGTTTATTCGCCGATTTTTGTTCTTCTCCGTCGCATCACCTCGAAATTTCAGTTATCATTTGTACATACAGCAGTAAAGGACATACACATAATGGCACAGAGCAGAGGTATAGGGCACCCGACGAACGCATCAAGTCCGTGTATATATACATGAAGCAACGGGCGCGTGATAAGCACTCGGTGCTCATGTCAAAAGATCGCGTCTATTGTTGGCTGGAGCTTATACGCCGCACGAGTTGTTAGGATTATACCCAGTGACGCGGTTAACGACAGAGGAAAATTGCCGGTCCTGACACGATGCGGATCAATTTTTATTACGCCAATTTTGCACTATAGGTATTATTACACTCGACTCTTGTTTAAAACTTTTCTTTTTTTTTTTTTTTTTTTTTTTTTTTTTTTTTTTAATTTCACGCCAAACTTGTTAAACTTGCATCAAAGGTAAACCGTGATCAGTGTGATTTATGCATTGAATTTTTTTATTCCAGAGATAAATGATTCGTCGTCCACAAACAAAGTTACCTGCGATCAAATAGCCTTAAAAAAAAATGCTGCCCACATAACTCACATAAAATAATAATGTTAACAATAATAATATAATTCTGGAGGCCACGTAATTCAATTGCCATACCTAGTCGCTTGACAGAATTGAACAGGCATATATTTTATATCCCTCGGATAAAGCAACAGCGTTGCATTTGTATTTATAATCTCACTTGAGATTAAATGTATATGCTGGCAATAAGACGTACAAAAACAATGCCCAAAAATCTTGAAGCAAAACGCAATGTGAGGCGTGTATACGAGATGTTCTTATTACACGTTCATAAAATTATACAGCGCCACTTTGATGATTACTGTGGCTCTTGTGAGCCAACGATCATCTTAAACGTCTTGCCTCTTCTTCTCGGAGCGTGTAATTAATTGTTATCACGCAAAGATACGACCATAATATCCTCAAGGGCTCGCCTGTAAACTAAAGGAGGAAAGGAGCTATCGGTGAGGTATAGCTATGTAATATTTTTTTTTTGTTTTTTTTTTTTTTCAATAACCAGTCAAACCAGAAATCCACGGTCCCATGGCTTGAATACGAAAAAAAGGCCGACAATCGGCCAAAGATCAGAATCGTGCCCCAACCACCGCCACGAACCCTTTAGGCAGCGAAGGAGCGGCCGAGAAAGTCTCGAATATTCCGATAAAGCAGCACGACCTTTCGACTCGGATCGGGACACTTTTTTTCTTCTTTTTTTCTTTATTTTATTGCCGGCAGGCATAAAAGCCGAACAATGCCGTTATGACTGGCGTCCTCACCTCGACGGCTCGGCGCAGAAGGCCGTCGCCTCTGTCGCCGTCAAGACAGAAAGAAAGAAAGGAAGGAAGAAACACTCTCGACCCAAGAGCGCGAGTGTAATTATGCGCGGCACGAAAGGGTCAACGGAATCGATAAAATTTTTCTTTTTTTTTCGTTACTTTTCTTCGTACACGCCCTCTTAACCGGACGAGGAGGATGATCGATTTGGACTTGTTTGCTCGGCAATGTAGGAAGTCTGTAATTTATTTGTCGACTCACTTTTTTTCCCCTCCCTCTTTTCTCTTCTTTTCTTTTCTTCAACTCCGCGAGTAAGGAAATAGAAACCGAGTGGCCTGAAAAGCATCGATCGGCTGTGCGGTTGCCGGCGAAAACGTTGATGGCTGCCGGCTCAAGGATCATCGATTCACTCGGTATATACACACAGTAATTCCTCGACGATCGTGTGACGTGACATTTTTAAGTATAATCTCTGAATTGTATGACACACGTGAATTTTAATTATTTCGTTGGATAATCTCCCGTATAGCATACAAGGATATATATATAATGTAACTTTCCCGTCAGGAATAATCGACCGTATCCCTTGTACACAAAAGGTTTTTCATCCGATTACCGATCACGCATTGCGACAGGTCTCACGAGCTACACTTTCAATTAAAAGTCATTTAATCTTCGTGAAAGTTTTCTTTCGATGCATTTTGTGCCATTTTTTTTTTTTTGTCCTTTCTTCGTTTTACTCGGTCTCTTTTTTGCTGTGAAAAATATTGCCACGTAAATTGAGTTCGCTCGAGTTGTACATGCTCTTTTTTGTATTCAAAACGCTCATTCAAAAATCATTGCTTCGAAGGCGTGTTTCTAAAAAATTTGTTCATCTTTTTTTTTTATCGAGTCGTTCGCATTACTTGTTCAACACGCGCAACGAGAGCTTTGATTTTTGTTTCTATTGTCCATCAACAGACTCGGCCCGCCCCGACCCCGTTCGTCAATACCCCGAAAAACAAAACCCTGTGCCCGAAGAAATAACTCTGTCGCGTCCATTTTGGACTCGCCTCTAATTTCCCCCTAATTGGAAGCACGAATGTAGTAAAAATGGTAATAATAATAAAAAAAAAAAAAATTCTTACACACACGATGAACAGCTATATATATTATGCGGATATCTTTATGTCCGGATTGTGATAAAATTGTGGTGAAATATAGAGCCTCCGTCGCGTGTCGTGGGAGTGAGGAATAGTGCAGTCGTCGTCAAAGTCGTTAGAGGGTTGGGTGTGTACTTGTACCATTAGACACAACCCCTAGCGGCACACCCGCGTTTTATCGACAAGAGCCACTGTAAAAAGAGAGAGAGGGGGGGGGAGGCGCCCTTATGGCCTCTTTGAAGGATAAGGTCGCGCGTGTCGTGTCTATATACAACACAGCCGTGCGGTCATGGTGGCTTTATTTTCTTTTCTGTTTTTCGCCCGTTTCACCGATGATGAAAAATTGCCAAAGAGCTATGGGATCCTGGAAATTTATCTCGCTATGAAACTCGTGCTATTTTTTTGGAGCCTCATTTTTCGACAAATCAGCGCGTCGTTGTAGTAGCGACGCTTTCATTTTTTATTTCAATTGTAATGATAGGTCTTTTTTTTTTTTTTTTTTTTTTTTTTTTTTCAAGGAAAATATGAAGAATGGTAAATTACGACCATGTACCCCGGGTGACAAGCCGTGATGTATGGGTAAGGTTAACATATTCATACACAGTTTGTCGACTAAGGTGGTTTAAAATTTATCGCATCTTACACGAGAGAAGTGATTTTTTTTTTTTTTTCTTTTTTCTTTTTGTTCCTTAGAAGTATAGATGCTCGTTCCGGGGCTGGAAAACAAATTTGTGATACAGTAAAACAGAGCTTTGGTCGTACATATTTACCACTGGTGTGAAAAAAAAAAAATAAATAAATAAATAAATAAAAAATTTGAACTCTAAAAAAAGAGGAAACCAAAAAAATGTCACGCCGGCACGTCCAGCATTCCGTGGTCAGTGGAACACGCAATAAAAACCGGTAAAAGTCATCAGCCGACTAGACAGCACGTGCTTCTGTAGCACCATGTTAAATTTGTTCTTTTTCACGTTTCCAAGTTTGACATAACGATGATATCCTTGTGGTAGGGGAATTTGCGGGTAAATCGAAGAAAAGCCTTGGGGATTGTTTGCAATTTTCACCACAAGCATGGGCAAAAGTATCGATCTCTGCGAGTTGAAAACGGTCCACGTTGACTTTAGCTCGTGATATATATATCATACCGATCGCGGTCAATGATATTCGACTGGAGCTCTTTTCTTTTCATCCACGTATATAGGTACAGCCCAGGTACGGCTGAAACCGGGTAACCTGTCGTGGAAAGCGAACGGAGTAGAATCATATACAAACCGACGGCCCGAGAAAAGGAGAGATCGGTAAAACGTCGATTGACAGATGCGAGCCGTCAAAGCTTAATCGGAATCGGCTGCGATTGTATACGGCCCCCCCCCCTCTCCCCCTCAAGCATCGTCGGGAGAAAATCTCGGGCTTTTTGCACCTTAGACATTGTTGCAACGTGCACGTGTATATTTATACCCGCGTGGCTTTCGCGTCGAATCGGACATACTCGGGATTGTTTTCCATCAGTTTTATAAACAGCCGAGTTTTTTTTTTTTTTTTTTTTTCCATTACATACCTTCAGTAGCGGTATTTATCTGTACACCCGTGCACAGTACATACGCGCACTCACACGCATAACTCAAACACGCGATTTCGATAGCGTGAAATATTAGCTCATCGCGCAATTTATTCATCACGTATAAGTATGTACATTCCTATGTCACAGCAGCTATTCCGCGTTTATGTATATAGCCAGAGAGAGAGAGATGGAAATCAGAACAAGAGAGAGAGAGAGAGAGAGTTATGAATTTGGCCGATCTCGAGACAGAGATGTCATATCGGTAAAAGTATAGAAAGAAAAGAAAAAGGAGAAGAAGCGAAAGAAAACGAGCTCAATATATTATCGTGTGGGTACTCGACACAATATATACGATAGGTATACATGTCTGTACGAATGTTATCTATTGTCCATCACCGTCCCGGAGACTATGGGCATACACGTATAATAATTAATCAGTGCCTATATATATATACAAGAGCACCAGGGGCACGGACATGGGGTGGGGTGGGGGTTGTATACATTAAATACAAGCCCTCTCACCCCGCCCAGCCTCTGTTGTGGCGCGTACGTATGTGTATATCCATACGTCACAGTACCAACACTTTTGGGCGCGGTTTTTCGTGTGTTAATGCTCATGCAGAGTGTAAGTAACTACAAAGTACGATTGTACACGCGATACGCGTATAGGTATAATATGTATATACCGATTCGCCGTCTCTCCATTATAATATCGTATATAGGGCCACTTTCGTCGAAAGGTCATCGAGCGGCCGGTTTCCATCAGGCATATTATACATGGGGTATCGAAGCACACTTTGACACGCGCAGTTTGTTCTTGACATCTCCTACATGTATCACCATACATGTACCGGTCATTCGAAGCGCCGACGCGACCACACAGTGTTGCTGGTTTAGTTAATCGTTATATCTATCAACATACGAGTCCAGTCGTCCAGTGACGTGCTCAATGCGTCCACTTGCGCGTGTATACCTACAGCATTGGAATTGAAATTGCCCCTAAAAATGAGGGAGAGGTCCACTTGTCTCTCTTGAACATTATTGGTATTGCAGGGTGTGCACGTGACAAAGGGTATAGGGGTGCACGCAGACATAATATGGGCATCGCGTCGACTCATGCTCTCACTGCCACCGTCAAAGTCTCTCTCTGTTTCTCCCCGGAGCTGGAGAATAAGTATATACATGGGTAACACACCTACTTACTTACTTATCTCTCCACCTGTGCGCGCGCGCATTATCATGAAGGAACAAATATAAGCCATCCGCGACCGAGAGAGAGAGAGAGAGACGGAGTAAGAAAAAGAAGCTCGTTGCTCCCTCTTCCGCACACCTGATGCAGTGTATATCATGCGGTGATGTATAAACAAATTTCAGATAAAAAATATATTATTATTGCTCATACAATAATATTGTCTTTATCATCACTAGAGTTTAAATTTTACCATAAATAATAAAGTTTTAGGATTGGTGATGAAAGTATTTTTATTTATTAAAGATTTGTCTTTTTTTTTTTTTAACAACAATTCATGCATTGCATGCAATTGCGTCGCACGCATTAACTTTACCTGCATATGCACATGCGATGCGCACGAGTGTGGCGGATATAGGCGCTTCCGTAAAACGACATATCGCATCACAGCTGCTCTGCGCGGCTATACCTATACACGAGCTCAACTCAAGAGCATATTAAAAGGGGGGGGGAGGAGGAGAAGATATAGATAGCAGCGCCGGTAGTTATATATAAGCTTAAAGTAGGTGTGTGCGTGTGTGAGTTTATATATATATATATATATACATATATATATTTTTTTTTTCCCCCGCGGAATACCTACATATCGTACCGCGAGCGCCGAGCGTGGCGCATTGTCATCCGAACCCGCGCTCCCGTACAACGTGTCTCTGTTTGTGTTATTTTGTTCCATTACAATATTCTTTATTGTCTAGATAATACTATTCTTCATATTTATTTGGTGCAGTGTATTTGTTTCATACGCATACGTCTCGTGCTTACTTGTGTCGTATGATGTAGCTCATCTCTTTTGATCATCGTCCCCTTATACACGTGCCACCGCGTCTAGGATAACTCGAGAGTTGTTGTTGTTGTTGTTTTTGTTTTTTTTTTTTAATCTTTCGCTGAAAGTGTGCGCATCTCATTGCTCGTTCCTTAACCGATCTTTGGTCGATCGTGTGCTCTATATATATAAAATATATCTGTGGTGGTTGTGCGTCGTTGTTGTCACATGACAGAGGACAGCGAGGACCGGCGCATGAGAGCTCGCGGAGCATCTTGATCCAGGCTTCTTCGCTCGCCGGAGCTGCCTCGGCATGAATCCCAAGGATGTGTACGTCGTCGAGGGTATCAGTGAGTTCGTCGTCCGATTTTTTTTTTAATTTTCTTTATTTTTATTTATTTATTTTTTTTATATTATTTACTGTGTACATGTACGTACAAACACGATGTCCGTTGGATTGTACCGGTGTACGTTTGATAAAATTAGCCCGACCTGCAGGTGTTGGATTTTTCACACGATTTTTTGGTGCACATGCTTTATTTTATTCATTTTTATTTTTTTTATTTTCATTGCAATTACTTATACACATGAATATAGATGCCGTAACTTTTGAGATAATCGACGCAGCTCGTCGCATCGTTCATGTTACATAAGTTTTGTTTGACAACAATAATTTGCAAAATTAACTTTTATCGAGCCTCGCTTTTACCTCAAATCCACTTATGTTGGAGGAGCAAACGCACGTTGGGGTCTCGTCATGTACCTGTCGGTGTACTCATATACATGCTTTATGCCATCGGCATGCGAATCGAAAAAATTCCACTCGAGAGAGATGCGAATCCGATATATATATACTTAATTGCAGTGCAAACCGCGCGTCCGTCCGTGATTAACACGTGAGTATAGACACATCCGCAGCCGTGGAAAAAATAAGCCGAAAAAAAATGCTTGTCATCGATTATACGCTCGCGCTCGTTGACACGTAAGTGCATGGGTATACAGATCGGCGAGACCCGAATATGTATATAACATGTATATACGTACAACAGGTACAAGAGTCAGGTTGGTGAAGTTGATTCCCTCCCCTCTTAGCCGTGATGTTGCACTCGCGCCTTTTGTATTATGTAACCCTGTGCTTGAGCGATCAACATTTTCCCGGAGATGATGATGATGATGGACGGCTGATGCAGTTGTCTGTTTCTCTGCCAATCTGCGCTTTTTCCTTTTCGAAGGGAAATCTTTGCTCTTGAAAATCATGCCTCTCCCATATCCTCGCGCTCGACACAATGAGTCGTACGAAGAAAGGAAGAAGCGGAGATGAGCGACGATCGCGTGACTCCCGCGTATATACCTGTATACTTGTTCATGTCCGTTGAAAAACTACAATTGGGCCAGGGGGTATATACGTATAGAAACAGGTTCCTCTTTGGCACGGATTGTGGGTCCAGGTATAGTTTTTGAGTGCATTTCGAGCTAATGCCCCTTTTTTCGGGTTCCACAGGAGGTGGTAAAAACCTCGTCTCACGTCCCTTTCCTCGTTCAATCCGAGGCAGTGAAGATGGACAGATTTTGTCACCGCTTTCGGTCGCGTCTTCGGTAAAACACAACACACATTATCATATTATATTCTTACGCGAAGAGCTGTACCTATGCACAGGTGTGCTTTTCAATCGGCGAATCTTATCGTACGAGTTGGAGGTATACGCTCATTAATTAGCGGAGATCGCGTGGAAAGAACAACAAAATTAACATTTTTCGCGTGGTGTTATTATTATTGTTGCTCACGAGAATAAACCAAGCGCGCACGTGTGTGTACACAGTGATAAGTGATTGCAAAAAAATGATTTGTACGTGTTTATTTTTCTTTTTTCTTTTAGCTAACCAAACCGGGGCAAACATCGGCTCGCAGGTATACTGCCAAAATCATCCGATTTTTCATTTTTCAGAAGATTCGGCCAAAATACCTCGAGCGCCGTATTCGAGGTATATTTGTGTGCATACTTGTACGTATACCTACGTGGTAAATTTTTTGAAGAAAAGACCTCCCGACGTAGTCGCTTCGGGAAGGGCCTTCGACGCGTGTGTGTCCGTGAATGCGTATTAAGTACACATATCATGAGCTTCCCCGTGCAATGCATATACCATACATGCACCTGTCGGCTATACGTATTATACAAAGAAGAGTATTGTATACATGCATCTTCACTTGGGTACTTACGAACTCCTCGTCTCATCTCTCTGGTCTCTCACACTATTATCTCTTCGTTGCTGTTGTTACATCGGCTGCTGAGGCCTCCGGCGATACGTTCGACTATACATAATACGTCATGTATATATATATATATATATATACACCTATATACCCTCGCACTGCATGTACACGAGACGATAATACGTTGAGTGCAGGTATATAGGTATGTACAGAAAAACAACGTGGTGGCGTGATCGCGAAATGCTATACCTAATGCGCCCTTTTTGGGGTGATTATTGTAATTGTCAAGCACGAAAATTGGCAAGGCGCTCCCAAGAAAAGTTCATTCCACCCTTATACTAAACATGGTACGGTTGCCGGGGTCGTTGTGTATCTCTCCCCCGAGTGCCCTCTCGCTATGTACATAATATATATATATATTATATGGGTGTGCATATTTAATCGATTGGGAGCAAAAACCGCGAGATAAGCTTTTGTACCTTTGCATGAGCTGGAATGTCTTTTTTTTTTTTCTGCTCGACTTTATCGGGAATGTCTCGAGCTCTTTGTTCGTATAATATCGGGCAATGAAAAAGTAAGAATAGCCTCAGTCATGATAATTCCGGTCGGTGTATTTCTGGAAAAACGAGCTTTATAGCTCTATAGCGTATACGCGTGTCAATTGGCATTGCGTGAAAATAATATTAAATGACCAAGAGATGATGGGTGGAGGTGTGGGAGTGCGCTTATAATTATATATGCACTTATCAATTGTACTTTTTCTGCATTAATCCCATTTCAACTGGAGTAGATTAGGTCGTGGCGGGGAAAAAATGTAAAAAGCTTATATATGGGCTATCAGTCGTTAGCCTGATAAAGTTTATAGGGTATTTTTATAATCCTTTTGGCGCTACCATTGCATCGCACGCTCAAGTATATACGCGTGCAGGTTCATTGATCTGCTATATATTGATGCTCTTCTGATTGAATCACAGTGTGTTATAGTCATCAAATCATTCATCTGTCACAAAAAAAAAAAAAAAAAAAAAAAAAAAAACGCAGATAAATTAAGTAATCGTCGCCTCCGATACGTACCTCGTATACGTTACTAAGTATCACGCGCACGACAATTAATAGAATGATCATAGCTATTGGATTATTGCCTATTATATTATAATGACCGTATTTCCCATTCTGGTGTTTTTTTTTTTTTTTTTTTTTTCTTTTAAACTCTATTTTTTCAATCGAGCAGTAACGTCATTTACCTGTGACGATAAGAATTCGTAATACATGTACAGTATCTCGTTACATGTTTCTTCTTCCTACGCTCTTTTCTCTCTTGTATACCTGTATGGAGCTTGATTTTATTTTTTAAAAACGCGCGCTCAATTGTACTTGTCTACTAGTCCATAACGAAAGCGTATACCAGATGCATCGATGCTTTTGGACCATCGTAACGTATAAGGAAACACACGTGAAAAAAAAAAAAAAAAAAAAAAAAAAATTTCCTTCGTTATTCTCGCAGCGAAAAAGTTTGAACAATGGCTCGGCGAATCATTCAAAGCAGCTCTATCTGTATCTCCCTTCCGGCGCGATCCGTTTCCGATTGCGCAACCGCGTGATGCTCGCAAAAAAATTATATCCAAAACACGATCCCACCGGCCAAATGAGGAGAAAAACAAGCGCGGAAAGAGAAAAACGTAGGGCGCCGGTTTTTCCGAATGCGCACATAATCGACCTGCGGGTGTTCGAAAAACGAAGAATCACTGGTCCATTGTATGCGCACCATCGCCAGTCAAAACGAAAAAAAAAAAAAAAAAAAAAACGAAGCTTAAAATTGCTGCTAATCTTATTTCCTTTGCAAGCTCTGCTGAAGTTTGTTTCGATTCCGATCTCACGCGCTTTGTTATTTAGAGATGAAAAGCCTCGTGGACTCCGTCCGCTGTGAGTTATTACTTTTTTCATTGGTTGACGACCAACGAATGCCGTAAAGACTAGTATACAACAGTGAAGGGCACACTTTGACGCCGAGGTCGTGAAAAATAAACAAAAAACACCTCTCCCATACCTAAAATGTGAGCTCATTCCAGCATCAATTTTACGCTTCGGATCGCGCCCAGAAAAATCAAAACCCCTTACATCTCATCCAAAGGGGATGTCATATTGCGGGACGAGCAGATCATATCACAAGCTTTGAATATAATATAAACCCGTAAAATGGCGCGCAAACGCGGGTTTTAACAATGGCATTGTCGCGCACGACTCTGAAAGATTTATGCCTCTATTTTTCCGCGCTCCGTTTTCGCGGCAAACAACTTTTTTACACGCACAGCACGTGTGGTACATTTTTACCCAATCGCGCGTACTTTTATTCATATAAATATATACCCCATGCGCCGCGATTTGGGATTTTACGTGTACAGTTAATGCTTTTCATTAATATTTCCGTCACAAAGGTGAATATACGTACACTTTTTATTTTTTTTTAAACCTACCTACAATATATTATGCTCTTTCTCGGTACCTCCGATGTGCAGTATTATATATGTTTGACGTTGTTCCCCCTTATCGGGTTGTTAAAATTGTTGCGAAACGTCGGGTGAGCGTACACGTGAGATATACATACCTACTTATCATATTTGCGATTGAATTTCATCGAGGAATCCCATTTAATCTCCTCCATCGCTCCACTTGTCGGGGCGACGGAAAGTTCAAGATCCTTCGTGATGTGGCGCTCGGGTTTTCCGGGAATTTACGATGTTTGACTCGGAATTATTTATCACCATCGCCCGAGCCTCGCTTCGATTGTTCAGTTTCAGCCGTCGCCTTTCATCTTTTCTCTGTTTTACACCAAGGGCTTGTAACGTCACTCGCGGTGGGCAACATAGTATTTTTTGTAAGGTTGATTTTTTTTTTTTTTTTTTTTTTTTTTTTTTTTTTTTTTTTTTAGATTTTTAACGTTTTTGAGGTTATTTTTCGAAGAGTAACATATATACTAGACCTCGAGCTGTGAAAACTGATTCTTTTGTTCCTAATGAGCAAACGCTTTTTATGAAATAATTACCGTATTAGCACAATTATGGGCTGTACTTGCTTACCAGCGTGAAAGATGGGCATACTTTGGTGATGTCTGCTCATGTCAATGGAATGTTGTACTCCGGGTGCGTAAAAATACTTGGGCAAATCATTTTTATTCCCTGCTCGCAAATTTTCGTCAGGGTCGCGAAAAAACATTGTTGCCGCGCGAATACCAATCGACCGTGAAATTCCCCAAAATGGGAAGCGTTTGCTTTGCTATCTGCTGCATTTATGTTATAGTATAATGAAAAAAAAAAAAAGAAAAAAAATAAGGTAAAATGCAAGTACAAAAGTAAAATGAATTTGTCATATCGTCCAACTCTTCCATCTCACGTGTTGGTGCAACCAAGTGCGACGTCGCATTATCGCAAAGTCGGATCTCAAGTGCAATGCAAATAGCCGAGAGTGTGATCGGGTCTCGTCGAGATTAACCCATTGTGTCGTATACTTACCGAGCGGCCTTGCCGGTAGTAAATAAAAATCCGACCAACGTCCCGATTAATATTATCACCTCTCGCGCGTGAAGGTGCAGGAAACAGGAAGACTTTTTTTTTTTTTTTTTTTAAATATACGGCCGTGCGCGCTGTACCGCGATTTTTTCGTACAATCCTCTGTTGTTGTTGTTTGTTTTTTTTCTCCTTTCGACAAAGACAATGCCATGAAATTTTACAAATTTACGATTTCGTGATCCCATATGCACGTCATTGTTATTTATCGCGACATGTCCTGACCCCAATTAAAACCGCGCCTTTTTCCAAGCCCAAAATCCCCGCAAGTAGATTTTCGGAACAATTGGCCCCGAATAATGTATTATCGGAAACAAAAAAAATTGGATCACACCGAAGAGAGAAAAGAAACAAGATAACGCTGCTCCTTACTCGTTCGGTCGTTTGTATATATGTATATGTACGCGCGCGGCCAACCAACCAAGTGCAAGCGCCCACACAACCGCCCCGACAGCGTCAAGTTCAGGGTCGCCGTCGATGCCAATGCCTCGAAAAGAATACGTCCACACGCGCGAACGGACACACGTTTATGCTATACGTGTACACGTAGAAATAACGATGACGGATCCCGGGCTATAATATGTATATATGTACGCGCACGCTGATGATATATATATAATTCACGGGAAACTGGCAACCCGCAATGATAACGCGAGTCGCTCTTCTCTCCTTCCGCATATTTATTGTTCATTCCGTACACCATACACGTGGGGCAAGATCGCCGATTTATGCCGAATTTTTCGATGTCACGCTCATTTTATACACGTTAGAAACCTAAAACAAATCACGTTGTTGGTATATGTAATAATATGTATGTAGATATACGCAACTGTATGTATACCTATATGGTCGTTCGGCAAATGGGATATGCTTCCGGCTACTCGCAAGGTTGTTTTTGTACTCTGGAAGTGATTCCCCAACCAGCCGGTCACTCGTGCACGCATTGTCAAGCGTGTGCCTTAGATTTCACGATTAACATATACCAATCTATATATATTATATATTTCACTTGTACCTGGTGACAAGAAATTTATAAAAAAAACTCGAACGCGTTGATTGAGATAATAAAAATAATATTGCTTCGAATAAATCCCCGGAGTGGAGAAACATTCCATCTACGAAATAACATTTGACAAACGTCTTGACAATTATCGAGTCGCACTTGGTGAACAACGTCGTTTATAGTTTTGGGAAAAAATAACTAATTTGTCACTTTTAAAAACCTTTGTGTTCCTATTAAGTGAAGAAAAAATAATAATAATTTGCGTCACACGCCTGCCTAATTTATTTCAGTGTAACAATAATTGTTCATCATTTCGAGGAGTAATTTCTATTTTTTGTACAGCAATTTGTTATATCGTGCCATCAATGAATTACTTTGAAGCAGGGAGCGCACGCCATCGGGGCAGATTGAAATCTAGTGCTCTTTTCAAAACCGCAATCAGCAAAGTAATATCGTTTGACGAGTCGAGCCAACGATCTTTCGTCGTTTGACCTTCTTTGGCGTCCGAAAAACATTACATGCGCCCATTGTTCGGTGGAAAAAAAAAATTGGACCAATTTGTCGGTGCGTCGAGTGCCAATATACCAAACGATTCACGCATCAACGCGAGACCCGTACAAACGACGTCACTATGGCGACAAAAAATTTGTTATGATCCCTGTTATTACGTGACGTGCGACGATACACTTGGCTACGTGTTCTGGTGTGTAGATTAATATTCCCAAGGGACGTGCCCCCCGCTGCATCTTTAATCCGGTTGTCATTTTATGCTCGACTTTGGGCCAAGGATCCGAAACGGCCCCGAAAATTGCTGATGGAAACGACGAGTCGCGTCCCCGAGGCAATTATTTCAAAATACAAAACAATTTATTCGAGTGCCCCGTTATATGTGTACCGAGTCTCCCCAAACATCAGTTCTGCCTAGTTGCTTCGAGCTGATGGTTATTTTCTTCACACTCGATCAAGAGAATGATAGTACGGAGATTCCCGTGAAATAAATGAACGAGCGAAAACTCCTCCTCGATCGAAACGAATTTTTGCTCCTCCTTGTTTCATATACCTTGAAAGACACGAAAAATGAAAAAAAAAAAACCAAAAAAAAACCATCGACCCTTACGTAATAAATCTCTCGCGCGAGTTTTTCTTTCTCGCCACTTTACATGTTGATATCAATTTGCTGTAGGGGCACGTTACCTAACTCGACGCATATCATACCTGTACACGGTGCACAGGTTGCGCTCTAGACTGTCCCGTCGAAAACTTAATGCATGTCTTTCGCGAACCAAGTATATACCGTCTGGCCGAGCAATTATTGCGCGCACTCGCCGGAAACTTGCAATTTGTCCTACGTATATATACATGCGACCGCGTTTTTAACTTTATACTCATTGTTTATTGGGTTATTTTTTTTTTTTTTCACCTATAAGAAGTATAAAAAAATGGCTTATTTTCATCCTGTACGTAATGAGTTCGTACGATTAAGTGTTTACGGAAGTGAGAAAAAAAACCTTTTTATAATTCGCTTCGATTATTTTTCCGGATCAGCGGCTCATGGCTGCAACTGACCGTGACGACCTTCTACCAAATGGATTATTATAGGCATTATTGTATCCTACGGAGCTCAATGTCGAGTAGTCGTTGCATCTGAAAAAATTCGATTTTTGTCTCTTATTTCGACGCGTTTTTCACCTAAAATTCTTGGCACACGGTAAACCAAAGTCACAACGATTGACCAGCAAAAATTCTTGCTCTGCAAGATAAGTTTGAAAAATGAATTACTTTTCAATTGAAGCGCTAAAACATGGCACGATCTACTTTACCAATAAAGCCAGAATTTTAATTCCAACAGAGCGCGTCCCTACACTCCGGAATGATTCCTCGTTCGGAAAGAAAAAAACAAAAAGCTGTTTTCCAGAAGATGCAGATATACATGTATAAGTCATACTTGTCGTCGACGCGTCGTAATTTTCCGCAGATTTTTTTTCTTGTTAACATTTTCGAGAAATAAAGGAACAGGTGGATCTTTGGCAATGAAATTAGCGGGAGGATGCCAATACGTTGTCAAAGTTGGCTCGCGGCCACGCGCGGCTTTTCTGCGCCTTTTTTTATTCTTTTTTTTTTTTTTTTTTTTCGCGAAAACACGAAAAATGACCTTGACTGAACTGTTGCGTTTTAAACGCGTATACCCATCCATACTTGAACGTACGTGGAAAAAAATGAAAAGTCAAATAGTTCCATCCGATCGACGTTGTAATCATGGAAAGTTCGTTAATAGCCGCGCACCTGTTGAAATAACTGTAGCTCGAGTAAATAGTGAATATTCAAATCAATGATTGAAAATGTGCGTATGCGCGCGTGGCAAATTTTTTTCAACGTATCTAACCAATTTTTCAGAGCAACTAAAGTTTGTGCTTTATTTTGCAAATCGACAAAAAATAGTATCTCATTTGTCTTTAAGGAAAGGCCCGATGCTGACGATTTTTATTTATCCAACGCACAGGTATATTATATATACCATAAATATGGTCCGAGTAAACAAGTCTGTAATGACAGGAATCCCACATGGCGCACCGTGTACTCATACCTCGTTTGCCCGTAACATTTTTCTTATTTCACATGCACAAGCTCCACATTACCACCTACGCAATTTATATCAATATGCTCGAAATGATGTCCCGGCTGTATATGGCCTGTAATCAATGCTCATATTTTACGTAACCGTACTCGTAGGAATTGCCTCTCCTCGCGCACACGCGCGTACCTTACACGTAACGTGCGCTCCTCGTTTGCCATCGGGCAAATCCTTATCGGTTGAAGAACTCGTCACTCCGCAAGCTCCCTTCAATTCTCTTTTCCCCTCAAATTATCATTATAAAAGACGCTCGTGTGCCAAATTTATGCTCTTTGTTGTTACCATTATAATTAGTATATTTTCTCTATGTGCAGTCCATTTACGTGTGTGAATGGATAAATTGATGTAGTGTAATCACAGGTGAGCCTTTTTGGTTTGGGGCTTTTGCATATCTACAACGAATGTTCGCGTGGTGAAAGTACGATGTTATTGGTAATGCAATATTATTACCTCAGCATCGATATTACGTGTATTAATTGAGTGCAGCGTGTTTGGTTTGTTCAGTAATGCAGTGCAACTATGTTTTGTATCGTTGAAACGCTTATGGATGTTTTTTTTTTTTTTTTCATCACATAAGCCTGCACGGAATAGGAGAACAAACTTGAACCAATTGTGCTTTGCAACGTAAATCTATGGTTTCCAAGCACCTTGTCCGTTAGGATAATTTGAATTCAAATGTCTTCCAATCACCGTAAATCAACGCCGACGTCCCGGGTGGGTCATATTTATCCGAAATAATGTTTGCAGATGTATGATTTTACCGAAAAGCAATTTTTCCGAAAGTTAAATAGCAAATAGTTAATATTGTGTATTATGTTTATGAAGAAACTTTACAGAGCCTATAAATTATATGACGAATCGACAATAAGGAGACTTGTAGTTTACCGACAAAAAAATTCGCCGACAAATAGTGAAATTATGTCGGCATTTTTTTTTTTCGGCAAATTTTATTTCTGGTAATTTTTATGTCGGTTTATTATATTTTATTGGATTCTTTATTTGTTTTGACTGTAAATAGTTGCACCACATTCTGCTTTGCCTCGCATTATCCATGAGATTATTTCCAGGGAAATCAATCAGAATCAGTCAGGTTTTTTATACGTACCATAAATCTATGGTGTGCAAAACTGTTGGCAGATTGTAAAGACATTATTAATGAACAAGTTTATCGTTTAAAAATAGACATCAGTGCGTATCAAACATTTTTGCAAACAATTTCAATTTTTTCATAACACATAGTACAAATACATGAAAAAAAGTTACGATTTGTAGGACTACAAATTAGATCATTGTTGTTGGTTAATATTTAGCAAAAGAACTATATTCTTTCCATACTACTTGTACTAAACGAAATTACTAATAAGGTTAATATTATTTATATTTCTTTAATTGTACTATTGCAACCCGCATTTTCAGTGACTTTTACGGGTACTTTCGACCATTTCTGTACAGAAGGTGTTGATGCTCTAAGCTGAGTAGTAAAAAACAATCTTTACCTAATCTTAGAGTGCCCAACTATCATCAATTAAGCCCTGTTTCAACTTTCCTGAACTCTTTTTTCTACCTTCACTCAAGTTTCATAAACTGGCTCTGGCCCTTTCTCTAACCTAATGTGCCTACGAAGTCTAACTCTAGGGTTGAGAAACAACCACAATACTCAAGAATAAATTACAACCATATTCATCTTTTAAAAAGTGAAACTGACCAGGATTGTGACCCCTGACCCCACTGAAAGAGTCGTACCCCAGATTCGTTCCAACCAACCGAGGTATTACCTCTTTCAGTCGCAAGGCCAATACTTTATCTACATTCAATTCAGTAGTTTTTCAGTAAAAATAATGTATTTGCCAAGAAATAATTGGTACATACTGGTGTATGTGCCAGTTATTAAATTTTTTCCCTTTTTTATCATAGTATGTACTATTTTACTTCAACATTTTCAGACAAATTTGTTGTATAAAAACTATTATATGAACCTGTTTGGCAATATATCATTATTAAAAAATCAAAACCAAGAAATCTGAGGATTTTTTATACGTGATAAGGAAAATAATCATGCAAGTAGAAAACAATAGAATTGTATGTAAAACACGTCTTATAATTCATATTTTCTATTTACAGTATATTTTTTTCACAACTGCAAAACAATAATGTACGTATAGCATTTTTAGTTTGGATACGATCTCGGTGACTTCTAATGTTTTGTTTCTCTCATTATCGGGTGGTATATCGTCTAAAGTATTGTAGAATGGATCATCTGAAACAAACTAATAAATAAAGTAGTACGAAACTTTACACATTCTTATGCCATAGTATTTACATTTTGTTAAAATAAATGTAGTTGGTACTAACAATCCAATACATATGACTTATAATGTCCTTGATATTTATTTTCATATTTTTCATGTTAATTTTAATTGTTAATTAATTCAGGAAAGACAAAATATTACAAAATTATATTAAATTTTTATTCAATAAATTCATGAAAGACTTTCCTTGCAACAATTCTCCAACATGAGTACCATCGAATCAAGAAAATGTACAAATTATCTTTTATTTCGTGGTAGGCTGTGGGAAGGAATTGTAAAAAGACTACTTAAGTCAGTATATACTGAAGTAATATATCTATTATCTATTACATTAAATTATTATACCTTAAAAAGTAAATTTATTTTATTTAATATATTTTATAAGTAAGGTTTGTTTGACTGTACTTTATCACATCCTTGTATATACTAACGATTATATCAAACAATGTTTAATCATTCCTACCCAGAAACCTGTAAATGGTTATACCAAGCTTTGCTTTAGCCCAAGCTTCCGTTAGGATACTGGTCTGTAGCAGCTTAGTATGTTTGCTACACAAGCTTACATTAAAGTGATTGCAGCAAATATGAAGCGTCTGTTCTTTTGTTTTTATCTAACTATGATGAACTTCATGTCATGCAATTGGTGAGCAAATATTTTAATTAATGACAAACAGAACCAAGAATTGTTTTAGCCCAAGCCTCCCATATGATACTGGACTGCCACAAGTTAGTTTTTGCTACATAGATAAGCAATAAATTACGTTTAATATAACGATTGAACACTTATATTTATTTACATATTTTATTTTCCTTTTTTTAGGGGGTAGGGTTGTATTTGGTTGTTACCAAAGTTAATTTAAACTTCGTTAAAATCATTTTAGTCTTGAAATATTTTGGAAAAAGCACGATCATTACAGAAACAATAAAATATTTATCATGTCAATATTTAGTTGAATGATACTATATATTTCATATTTCCAAATTACAAGTGTGTATTGGTCTGGAAAATGTTGCTAACATTGAGAGTCCCTGAAAACAGGAAAACTGACGATGTCTGCGTGAAAATTCTAATCAATAACAATTTTTTAGTCAACATTATAATACTTACTTTTAATAATACACGTAATCATAATTTGAATAATAAGATGTAGGACAATACTTCTGGAAGCATATAAAGGTTAATGTCCAAATTTTTGCTCAGGTCCCAATTACCGCCCAACTGGACATTTTGGGAATACAAATATTAAGAATTAGATCACGGATAAGACAAAAATATGTTAGTTTACTTCATAACTTTAAAAATATCATGTTTATTATGTAATTTTATAAGAAGTGTTTTTTTAAATTGTACTACTTAACAAACGTAATTTTTATAAAAAGAAACGACAACTTAATGAGCGGTATGTAGGACATTTCGTTTGCTTAGCTAAGTGGTTATTGGGACATTATACAAAAACTACATTACAACAACAAAAATGATACTTTTCTCTTGTGGTCAGTTGTACTCGTCACTATCTAGATGCCATATGAAACAAAATTTATCATTCAAATCTATTGTGTCAATGATACGAAGACAAACAGTTTTAATTAAAAAATTTTAGGAGAAATGTACTATACAGAAATTATGTGTTAAAAGGTTAAGAAGACATTTTAGAGAAAAACTTTCTCAACAAACGCGTTTCTTAATGAGCTCTACAAATTTTCTATTTAACATTTGATGATAAAATTTTCATTTCTGTGATGGATAAAAAAACTCGGTTTTTCGCTGTTGTTGTATCCATTTTGCATTACCGAATGTCTGAATTGCGATCTAAAGCAAAAAGTAAAAAAACAGAAAGTTATATTTTAAAGAGATTTACAACTCTGTCTTTGATCGTGGACGTGTACAATGTATCTCAATAATATCGCGAAAAAACTAGTGTTTTTCTCTAAGTCAAAATTTTTGTTTTCGATGTCATTTTATAACCATCAGCTAAGACATCCAATCCACAACTATATACAAAATTTCGGCCGATTCGGATCATAATTACTTAACTACAAAGAAAAAATTGATAATGTACATAAATACGTATACCACGTGATCAACTGAAATTATCCTCATAATAGGTTCACAATGAGTTTTACATTGAAAATATTCGATTTATAAGTGGTTACACTTTTTGCTCTGACGAACTTACGAGACACTCGCATACATTGGCCGTGCCAAAAAATAACCAGTGTTCATTATTTTACACTTTCGAAAAAACTTTTATCATAATAAGAAATAAAAACTATACAATAACTGGAAACTAAATGTCTCATTTTTTAACTTTTTAATATCAAGCAGATAATATCACCTTGTAGGAGGCATGCTAATATATATACTTAATTCTATAACATAGAGCAGAGCTCTGGGAGGAAATACGATCTTATAAATTGTATGGGATATGGAGGTATTCTGAGGGTAGTACACAGCTTAACAAGTCGTTTAATAGGTTACGATAATTAGAAAAATAATATATTTAAACTAATTAAACACAACGTCCAATGGTGGTACTGTCAAATTTTGTATTTATTAAAAAACAAAACGACGTTTTGGCCGTTTGGACAACGTTCCAGCCCTCATCAGGTACAAAAATCTATGAGTAACAAAATTCTTTACAATACAAATTTCAGAAAAATATAATAAACGCAAATTGAGTTAAATGTATAACGTCGTTTTGTTTCTTAATAAATACAAAATTTGACAGTACCACCATTGGACTTTGTTTTCAATTATTTACCAACTGTCATTGGACGTCTTATTTGAATAATATATTTTAACTGTCATTTATAGCACGGGCTATGGGAGATATTCTGGGGATGTTGGGGTTTTCATGATTACATGAATTGTAGATTATATGAACATATATCGCCTAGTGTGCATACGATTTTTTTGTCGTATTAAACTTCTTTAACACATGGTAGCTGCCAACCACAGGGTATTTAAATCATATTAACTATTACATCCTACATTACATGATATGTTTGACATAATTTGCTCCCAAATTTCGTATGGAAGAAATAATTTGATTATTCATACAGACGTCTTAAATGCTACGAAAAACTACACTGTTATAAAACATACAAACGCGTTTTCCAAAACCTCTGTAAGTGACGAATGACATGTAATTTATAAGGTTACACATTAACTTTATAGGCAGTACGTAGTCCAATCGTTTCTCTATATACACCTGAACACATTTTTACTAAGTTCTTCTTTAGCCCAAGTCTCCATCAGAAAACTGGTCTGCAGTATCTTAGCCCTTCTTACGTTCAAGTTTTCACTAAAGTTATTTCGACAAAATATGCTAATATACATGTTTTATTCCCAAGTAACCACGGTAAACTTTATGCCAAGCGATCGGTAAGCAAATATTGCAATTAACTACTATGAAGCTAAACCAGAGATCGTTTTAGCCCAAGCCTTCAATAGAATACTGGACTTCCACAAGTCGGTTTGTACTACACGGTAGGCTATAATTTGCTTTAACGAATGCTATTACACATTTAAACATCAGTGCATGATTTACTACATCTTCATTTTGGAATTATATCTAATTGTCTTTTAAATAGTCTTAACTGCGGTAGGGAAAAATACACAATTGCATGCATAGTCTGTTCGTGTTGCATAATAGATAATTTTCGTTTTGGAAAGTAACTATTGTACATTAAAGTTAAATGACATGCCCTTTATGTACATCAGTTTTATGGATTTACTTAATTTTTTTGTAAATGATGCTTATCTAGGTCAGGCGAGTTAAAAAAAATATATACCTCGATATATGTTGATTCCTTAGTGATAATTTAGCATTTGATAGTTGATCGAACTAATGTCTTCGGCTTACGCGATTTCTCATCCGTTAAAGAAAGTTTTTTAAACTGTTGTAGTTTATGTACATACATAAGAACTGGTACACAATAAAACACTAACTCATTTCTGAACCATACGATTGATACAACATGCAAGCAGTATTGGATTAAAATTATTTAAAGTAATCAAATACATACACCTATCTAGAGCTTTGCTGCAGCCCTAGCCTCCGTTAGGATACTGGACTACAGCTATTTAGTTCTTCTCATGTAACAGTTTATGCCAAAATAGTTTAAATAAATATGCCACTTCTGTCTGTTTTATTCTAAGTAAAGACATATTTAGTAAATACTAAGCAATTAATACAGAAGAATCTCGTAATAAATTAATATTTTATAGATAAACCGGAACACATTTTTACTAAGTTCTTCTTTAGCCCAAGTCTCCATCAGAAAACTGGTCTGCAGTAACTTAGCCCTTCTTACGTTCAAGTTTTCACGAAAGTTATTTCGACAAAATATGCTAATATACATGTTTTATTCCCAAGTAACCACGGTAAACTTTATGCCAAGCGATCGGTAAGCAAATATTGCAATTAACTACTATGAAGCTAAACCAGAGATCGTTTTAGCCCAAGCCTTCAATAGAATACTGGACTTCCACAAGTCGGTTTGTACTACACGGTAGGCTATAATTTGCTTTAACGAATGCTATTACACATTTAAACATCAGTGCATGATTTACTACATCTTCATTTTGGAATTATATCTAATTGTCTTTTAAATAGTTTTAACTGCGGTAGGGTAAAATACACAATTGCATGCATAGTCTGTTCGTGTTGCATAATAGATAATTTTCCTTTTGGAAAGTAACTATTGTACATTAAAGTTAAATGACATGCCCTTTATGTACATCAGTTTTATGGATTTACTTAATTTTTTTGTAAATGATGCTTATCTAGGTCAGGCGAGTTAAAAAAAACATATACCTCGATATATGTTGATTCCTTAGTGATAATTTAGCATTTGATAGTTGATCGAACTAATGTCTTCGGCTTACGCGATTTCTCATCCGTTAAAGAAAGTTTTTTAAACTGTTGTAGTTTATGTACATACATAAGAACTGGTACACAATAAAACACTCACTCATTTCTGAACTATACGATTGATACAACATACAAGCAGTATTGGATTAAAATTGTTTAAAGTAATCAAATACATACACCTATCTAGAGCTTTGCTGCAGCCCTAGCCTCCGTTAGGATACTGGACTACAGCTATTTAGTTCTTCTCATGTGTCAGTTTATGCCAAAATAATTTAAACAAATATGCCACTTCTGTCTGTTTTATTCTAAGTAAAGACATATTTAGTAAATACTAAGCAATTAATACAGAAGAATCTCGTAATAAATTAATATTTTATAGATAAACCGGAACACATTTTTACTAAGTTCTTCTTTAGCCCAAGTCTCCATCAGAAAACTGGTCTGCAGTAACTTAGCCCTTCTTACGTTCAAGTTTTCACGAAAGTTATTTTGACAAAATATGCTAATATACATGTTTTATTCCCAAGTAACCACGGTAAACTTTATGCCAAGCGATCGGTAAGCAAATATTGCAATTAACTACTATGAAGCTAAACCAGAGATCGTTTTAGCCCAAGCCTTCAATAGAATACTGGACTTCCACAAGTTGGTTTGTAAGGTTAAGTGATGTTGTCTGGAAATATTGTATATTTTACATGCATTTGTAATAAATAAGAGTCACTATTGAAAACAAAGAAAACTCTAGCCAAGTACTAACTTAAAAGGTTCATAACTTGATTTGACTTTTAATTATACTAAAACAATTGTATTATTATTTTTTCCTCAGCAAAAGCAATTCGCTGTATAGGACCTTTTAAAAAACATCATCTTCGTACTTCATCGTTATTACTTATGTACCTGATTTTATATTTGATCAGTTTGTAAATACTTTTTATTTTATAAGATATGATTAAATGGTTTTTCGGATGATTATGGCCAATGTATTTTCTCAAATGCCAATAATGAAGTCAGGGTATATATGTATAGGCTTTGGCACGGTGTTTTATTACTACTTGAATGTACGTTAATATTAGAATTTACTGTTGCGACTACATTCAATTTAAATTACAATAATTAGCCAGTTAAATTTTTAATAACATTTTTTCGAATACCACAATCTATATTTACGAATGTTTGAAGTGGTTTGATACAGGATGATGTTTACACTGCTATGTAACATTAATGAGTTAAAATATTATGATATAGGTAAATAAATGTCGAAGAAAATAGTTTGGAGCAGTATTAGTTTAAGAAACTTACGTGCGTATACAATGTTCAAAGAAATTTAATATTTTCGTAAATTTTTGGGATATAATGTCAGGCTGATCAGTTATTTCATCACCATTTAAGAAGAATATCGCTACTGACTTTTACGTACGTACATAAATATCTTTGGATTCACTAAACCACAATGTGTTTTGTTCTGAAAACACTGAACAATACCAAAAAATTTTCGGGACAAAAATGATTAAATGTTGACAGTTTAACACGGTTTCTTATAAGAGAACATGGTTAGGCTATGTTTACAGTGGAATTAGGGTATATTATAAATGTGTTGAAACAAAAAAAAGTTTTTATACATATCATTGTGTGAAATGAAGATGCTAGACAAAAAAAATTAATCCTTGCCAGGCATTTCTCAAAAATATAATTAATTATGGTCGTATCCTTTCGAGTTTGTTGAGTGCAAGAGGAGGTGTGTGATAAAGGGGGTACATCTACGCAGGCCGGGAGGATTTTCCGTTCCTCGCCTTTCTAAATGACACTCCTAAATCTCCTTAATCTACTTACACACACATACATACACACACACACACAAACACACGCGCGCGCGCGCTACAAAATAAAAATTAGTTGATAATTTGTAAAGAAGAAATACCGTTGATTAGGGTATTTTCTATAATAGCTAAATAATAGGTAAGGGTAAATAGCTACTAATCCATCTTCTTCCTATTCCATTAAAAAGCTTAATTTTATTACTATATGCCTGTCAATAGTTGAACACTTACTGGAATGTTACCTATCTACGTTCAGAAGGAAAGTCTTTCAATTGTTGAACAGACTAACATTATACTGGTACAACTTATTTAAAATTGAATGTACTAAAAATTAAAAACAATTAGAAACAAAAATCCTTTTTTTTTCTATCATTTTTAAATATTCTGTAATATTTGTAAATAATGAAAATCATATCCAAATGATGAAATATAATTGTTAAATATTTTTACACATTTCTTAATACTCATGTGAATGAATGTTGCAAAATTTGTGGTCGTTGCTGCTGTGGTCGAAGATAAAGATTACGAAAAAATAATTTTAATGCCAAAACATCTCTTGGAAACGTTTACATCGAATAGTTATAAAAATGTATTTAAGCAACATAAAACAGTCATAAAATTTGAGTTTGCTTATTTACCAAACGAAGCTCTACACTTTTGTTTTATTTTATTCTACTCTGTTTAAGCATATGTGACAATACAACGTAAGTATGTTTTCTTAATAATTAAAACATTCATACTTAGGTCAAAATTACATAATTTACAAGAAATATGCACGTTAATTTATATTTTTATATAATAAACTAAACCCCAACGATCTTACCGATAATTTCACGGAACAAATTTTTTTTTAAATACTTAATATTTGAGTTATTACTATACTTTTATTAGTTATAAAATGTTGCAGCACCAGCCACTTTTTTTTACAAATTTCATTAATTTCGGTAAAGTTTCGTACTAGTAGTAGCTTTTTCATACATTATTAGCATAAAAGATTAACGCACGTCTACTTATAACAAGACAAACTTTTTTATAGATACTTTGGATAACACTGAATAAGTTATTTTTATTATATCTTCAAGTGGCTTGGGTATTGTGTGCCATAACGAGAAAGGGGCCACATATAAATACATTTTTAAAAAGAATTATTCTTTTAAAAATTATTTATCTTACGCTTATCTTCGATTATACGTATTGTAATTACTTGAAATTTTACAATATATTGCTAAAAACGAAATTAGAATTTTTTATCGATATCTGCGCATGTGCAGAAGACCATGGATCACTTTTTTCTCAATTTTTTCAAAATTTTAGTCGTCAAAATATTAATTTCATAATCTTTATACTCTTATACAAAATATTGTGTATTATAAATTTTACTGTTTGAGATACATCTCAAAATATCGGAGAAATAGTCAACTTCTTGACGATTTTCATAAGCCTACGTATTAAATTCGCAATTTTTCAAAGGAAATTTTTTTAAAAAAATTGATGATCTCAGCATATCTTGATTTTAAATGAATTCAGCATATCGACATTATCTCATAAACTTCATTTTCATAAAATTTTTTTGGATATTTTTGAAGTGCCTAAGCCACCTTAAGATTGTTTGTGATTTATACTTCATCGTTCTTTGATAAATTACACTCAAAATTGCAGAATGTGTACGTAAGCCTTTAATGCTAATTATGTACGTATTTATAAAAAACTACTCACCATGGTTTACTTTTCTAAAAAATGTTTCCCGAGTTACTGTGTGCATCCTGTTGAAAGACTTAACTGTTGCTGGTATAAACGACGACGTTTAGCATTTCCTGGCCTCTTCTGTTTCTTTCTCTTTTTCTTTTTTTTTCTTTCACCATCATTTGAATGTGTGACAGCTTGATTTTCTAAACATAAAATTTAGTTCGACTCACTCCACTATTATTGGTATGTATATATATATATATATATATATATATATATATATATATATATATTTATTACATAAAATGTTGCTAAAACATTTCAACTGTACAAAAAAAAGGTGCATGTAAAAGAGAATTAAAATAAAGTTTAGCAGAGGTTATCATCCAAACTTCTTTTATCACTTGGTTAACATTAAGGCAATGAATGTTAAAAACCAAAGGAGGTGCATTATCACATTATGAAAGTTTGTATGTAATTTCATTCTATTATAATTTAGTTTAGGAATATAATATTATAATTGTTTTCTCTATACGTTTGCTGATTAACATGATATAAATTACAAAAGTGACTGAAAACAAGTTTTTTAAACAACTTTTTATACTTTTACATACCTTTACACGTGACTTTGAGGACATTATGATGTGATAAACTATCATCAGACTCATTTGGATCGGACTCAGGCACAATTGTTGATTTCCTCATAATATTCTGCGTTCTCAAAACATATGTATCATCATTGTCTGAATCGGGAACATCAACATTAGATTCTAGAATAAAAATATTCAATTACTTAAAAAAATAGTAAAGCACATTAAATAATTAGTAAAAAATTTCATGACTTTGGTTTTACTATACACTTTTCTTATACACAGGGTATTCAGTACGTCAGAGATAGTTTCTACATTACCAACAGCCTTACCTCAATACAACTTTTCTGATTCATTCTCAATGGATTATGATAAATTTAGGCTTTAATGATTCCTCAAAGTACTAGCTTTGTGTCTTTTCTCATCAATATTTGTAAAATCAGCTTTAAAATTTGTAATAAATAAAAATGTATTTAGAAAAGACTGTTGACAAGGTAGAAACTCCCGATGATATACTGAATGCCTTGAAGGTTGTATAAAATATAGTTTTATTATTATTCTTATATTTACTGCTAATTTACATTAAAGAATGCAGTTATACAATTCATTGTTATTATTTATAAACATTGTAATCACCCTGCTATTGCGATCAATTACTCAAATTATAATTCTCTATGAATAAAAATAGCAGTTTTATGACAATTTCATGTATACCAAACCCATTTTATTAAATTAAAAAATGTGCTTGAGACTAAGTGTAGCAACTTTTCACCGATGGATTTGCGAAATTAATTCATAGTTCAATTGGGATCTTACATGAAAAATTCTGTTTTGTCCGTCTTGTATAGTTTTGAAAAATAATGGGCACGTATTTTTTCTTTTTTCTTAAAAATAAAAATCGAAAGAGATATAGTTTATACATAGTACCTTAAAATTATGGTATTTCAAAATTAACAGAAAACACTATACATATGTGACCTTGTAAATCATACATTACACATGGATATTCTACAATTAAGTACGAAAAAAATCAGCCCAAAAACATAAAAAACGGTATAAAACTTTCAGTGATACAGCGTTTTTAAAAAAGTATCAAACGTACACATAACCTCAAGTAACGCAGAAACGGTAACATAAAATTTGCTCAAAATTAAATATTGTCAACATAATATCAAAACCAAGTGTTTCTGAAAGTTTCAAGAAAAAAAATTTATTTTTACTCGAGTTACAGTGAAAAGTAAAAATGACTGTTTTTCTCATATGTCACATACATACGGAGTATATCTATAGCTATGAAGAATAGATAATCTTTATGGGACTACATCTTTTAGAGTTGTTGATTTAAAAAAAAAAAAAAATACGTGCCGAGTATTTTTCAAAGCTCTACAACACGGACCAAATAGAATTTTTGATGCAAGATCCCAATACTCCGATTAAAACTACTCACCGTCGTCATTACTACCAACTCTACAGTTTATAGCATTACTTTGCTGAGTAACATCCAAGTTTTGGCCTTTCAAATTAGGCGAATCACTTCTGTCAGGTTCATTTTTTTTATTATAATTATCAGTTTTGCCATACATTTTTTCTTTATAATATGTGTTAGCTGCAAAAGATAAAATAAATTTTAAGTTATTTAGCAATAACAACCCAACTATATCAGTTTATTATTATTATAACTGCAGTTAATATTACTTGACGGACAGAATTTTAGTTTTGGATAATTACATGTCATAGTCTTACGGTGATCATAACTGCCGATACGTCCGTACTCCGTCAACATAATATCTTCTAGTACACTGCAGTTGTCGAACTGGGTAAAATTACAAGAAAAGTTTGGACTACAATTGATACTAGAATGATTATAGTTCCAGCTACAATTTCTATTATAATTAATGGTACAGTTGCTTAACTCTTCGTGTTCATCGTTTTGCTTGTCTTCACGAGCATTTTTACTGTGATCTGAAAGAATATATAAAAATGTAATTATATGTCATTAAATGTAAATCCTTTAATTTATTACTATTGTCAAGTATTATTATGATTGATTGTTTTTCAATATTTTAGCGTTACATGTAACACTGTGTTCTTACAGCATAAAAAAAAAGGAACAGTAATGTAGCAGAATTTATATGGGTTTATGAACAGTTAAAATTTTTTTAAACTATAGCAACATTTTTATGGCTATACTCACGTCCACGTTCAATGAAACAGTTATTTACTGACGTATTATCGGGATGTGGATTAACAAAATTTAGATGAGTTCGATTATATTGTCTCTGAAAACGTCTCTCCTTATTTTCAAAATTTGGTGAGATCCTTGATTCATCTGTTTTGTCATTTATAATACAGAATACATGATATATAAGCTATAATGCATTAACGATTTCTACGGGCAAAAGTGACATAAAGAATAACTAACGACTAACCATTCGAGATTTTCACCGGAGAAAAGTTGAACATATCTTCGTCTGATTCATGTGTATGATCATTAAGATTGTTGATTTTTGGTTTTTTTCCATTATGATCGCTGTTTTCTAGTGGGGCACATGTGTTAGCATTGCTCGCTTCATGATCATCATCACTATCTCCAGGAATACTCAATCGATCAGGAAGTAGTGATTGTAACGTTTTGTTTAGTTCTGTATTTTCTTTGGGAAAAAAAAAACCATCTCCCTCGTTAATTTCACCACTCATGTTTGCGTCTTCTTCTGTTCCTTATAAATAAATAAAGAATTATATTTCAGTACCATGTAACAGTAATAGTTATAGTACAATGCCTTAGGAAGGTTCATTGGGTTTCGTAGGAACGTTGCGGGAGATATACAACGTCCATAATATTTTAATACGTAGAAAGTTTATCATATAAGCAACAACAATTGTACTCCATACATAACTGAATATCTATTTATGTTTAACTTGCAAATACCGAATAAAATATTACTTACATGATTTTTAATAAATTAAAAAATAAACATCTTAATTGTTTTTATTATTAAACCATGTAAGTACTTGCACTTTCAGAGAAAAAATAGTTTTTAAAAGTCAACAATTTTTTTGCTCCAGACTCTATATTAATTCAGTTCTCCCAATATTTTACCGAACCCATTGGACCTCCTTGAACCCTAGTAACAGAAACTTACGACTGTTAAATTCGTTGTTGTTGTTTAATGGAGGCATCTGCTCCTCATCATTAGGTGTGCGTTGAGGTTCATCATTACGTGCTAGTAGAGGTGCGTCATTAAGTTCATAATCATTAAGTGCGCTTTGAGATTCATCATCTAGTTCCCCGTCGTTATGAGCGCGTTGAAGTTCATTATCTAGTTGATCATCATTTCGTGCGCATTGAGGTTCATCATCTAATTCAGAGTCATTAGGTGTGCGTCGAGGTTCATCATCTAGTTCTTCATCTGAGCAATTGTTTTCAAGTACCGGAATTTCAGAAATAAGTAAGTCTATATCTTCTATACTAACTAATGGAAGGTCTTCGTCACGGTGGCTTATATCGTTCATTTGCATTAGCAGCGTTCTTAAATTTTCATCGAATTCGGGATCTAAAAATATACTTGTCGAATTTTAGGAATATACAGGCTAATGTATAAACTGGTGGTTAGAGTTAGTGGTTTACTGGGACTAACATATATCTAGTATGAGTATAGAGATAGGTTATGGGACATGACTAAGATTATCACTCTAAATTTGATTGAAATTGACTTGCTTGAGAGACTTCAAATAGGTAGTTAAACGTTATTCAAATTTAATATTAGTTCTACTCCATTATATTCTATTCTAAATGTTTGAATCATTTTCTGTACAAAATTATAATGTAATAATTTTTTATTTTTTTCTTTAATGATAGATATGTGCTTTTCAGAGCCACTTCCTCTAACAGCCAGCTTGAAATCTTACGCAACTACAAATTAAAATTTACCATTGCGGTATTCCAAAATATTACTATTTTGCAATAGAACGTTTTCACTGCATGTTATCTGACAATCTAACTGATCTTGTGTATTTGCCATGTTATTTGCAGAACAGTTATTGCAGCTACAATCATCATTTTCTTTCTCGATTCTAGCACATATTTTACCTTTGCAAGGCAATAACAGTTCCAAAATTTCAGAGGCACTTATTTCCTGTCTTGCGTACTGACTCCATACTGACGTAATAATTGTGAGGATTTGTAGTAATATTTTATATGCAATACATAAATTAAATAAATACACACACACACACATATGTATTAATCAATGAATGCACAATACTGTGTACTATAAATTGTTCCAAGGGCTTTTTCAATCCTTCTTTTGGCCCATACTTATATATAATTGTAATAACACTAGCAGTAAACATTGCTTGCTCCTCTTAGGGGCTAAAGAAGGCTTAATTAACATAGCGGAGGATTGAAAAAGCCCTTGAAACAATCTATAGTAAAGAATATTGTGTATTCATAGAATATCGTTAAGGGGCTTTTTTGCATTAAGGTTTATTTCACGATTGAATCCAATGTCAAAAAGTGAGGTCAAATATTAAACAAAAAATTATTCTATAGAGATAAAATCATTTAAAGAAATAGACTGGTAATTTGACATCTGCTCGTAGGTGTGCGAAAATTGTATTAGGCATTTTTATACAATTTTTTTTTCCCTCTCCTGTTAATGAAATCTTGCGAAACCCCTGTCTGTTCCAATAACTTCGGATTTAGAAAATTATTCTCAAGATTTATGTAGTACATAATGGAATAATAAATACTTGTACGAATTTATAGTAACCACATATAAAACTATTATAGTGATCAAATATAAAACTATTTTGCGATATTATTTTAACAAAAATTACTATGAGACAACTATAACGTCTGTAACCACGAAGTAATAAATCATTATTGATAAAACAAAAATTAAATAAAAATACGTTTATGTTAGTTGTTCACAATTATCAGACAGTGCTATTGTTACAATAAAACATCTTACTGTGGTATCTTCCATTACACTGTATTGTGGTAGTTTTTGTCACAAAAGTGCCATTGCCTTTGGGGCTATTTTGCGGCAGCCGTAATGCAGCTCTGGATGGATGTCACTTTTGTGACGAAAATTACCATTACGTTGTGTGAAATTTGTAACTCCCATTATTCTGATATATTATTTAGCAAAACCTTCTTATAGAATTTATGTACGTCCTCTTCCCATGAGAGAAAAATAGTTCAAGCAGATCTGACTACACTTTTACTCTAACTATCTAAAATAGTTGTTGTAATTCTATTATACGTTGCGTGATTTTAGCAGTGTGAATAATTTTTCCTTTAATATTTTTTGGATAGCAAGAATATCATTTTCAAAATAATTCAATGATGTTCAACAATTTACCATTGATAATTTTTTGTTGTCGGCGTGTTGTGGAATATCTAGGGTTTCTTGAAATTTTTCTTCCATTTCTTAACAGTTTTAGGTCAGTATATACATTATCTGTCAATTTTACTAGTCCACCTAGAATCAAAGTTTTCGTACTGTACCGTTTTTTGAATTCATGGAATTGGAAATAAATTTGTGAACAGTGCGTTAAAGCAACTTATTTATGTTCTTTTATTATATTAAATTATCACTCATGATTTTGTACTTACGCAAGAATGACCAAGGTTTCGAATGAACTGTTAATATATGTACGAGTTCGCTATGGAAAGCCTCAATAGCATTTGTTGTGCGTATTATTAAGCCAAATACTGTAAATCCCTGGGGACTAATCTGTTTAATCCAAAAATCAGTGAAATACTTTAAAAAAATTTTTAGTTTCGATTTGTGCTTTCCTTGCAATTGCTCCAGAAGTTGTGCGTATTCGCTTACCACACACTCGGGTGGTACAAATGCCAATAACAAGAGTTTCTTAACAAATATCTTTGCTTCTTTATTTTTTTGGAGATAACTGCGCAACTTTAAACTATGTAATTTTCTATGGATTGCCTGAATAAAATATATACGGGTATTACTTATACTGTAACTGCTTGAGGCTTCAACGTTATTAATAGTAGTAATAAGATTTCAAGAAAAATTCGCCATTCTATAATTATGTCTTTGTATGGCAAAATTTTTACACCGTGAAACCTTGTGTTAGCTGTTTGAACGCGAACACGAATGGTCGATATGCATGCAAGCACGAAATACAGATTCTCAGCTTGTGCACTGGTATTATCAGTGCACATACGGTCAAACTTCGATGCCTACGCACCTTACACCTCAGTATTAAAACAGCTTGCACAATGTTTCATGCAGGTTTCATGCAGATACATATTCATGCTGAAAATATGTAAGGTAATAGTAAGCACTTGTATTATAGCATAAAATTCAGCTTTAAGTACGCAACTATTATAAAATAGTCTATCTTTTTTGAAAAACCAAAAAGATTATAAAAAAAAGTTGGGCTTATAAATTATATCACATGTGATTGTAGTTTTTGGGATACAAAAAACTTACTCTGTCCAAATGGACGTTGCATCCCACACGACGTGCCAATGGAAAATATTTTTGCGCAGAGTTGCGCAAGGCAGTTTCAAAGTCTGATAAAAAGATCTCAATTTTTTGAGGGTTGATCAAATTGTTTTCAATAACGACCTTAAACAATGCGTCATAAGCATTCTCGGTTTTTCTAACCAACAGAGAATATATCATGGGAAATGTCTGGTAATCATAAAAAACATATTATATACAATTTTTTGAATACGGAAATATAGCTTCAAATAATAATGACGTTAAAATACAATTTTGATATAATAATTTGTACACGTTATATGTATGTAAAAAAAAAGAATATGCGATTTATGAGGATATTCGCCGTGGGTGGGGTAGCGCCAGCGCCGCGCGTAGCCACTATTGAAATTGCTATAATGCATTTAAACAAAGAAAATTAGCATGGACGAAATAGGCAAGAGATCATTTTTTATTGATTTGAGCAATGTTTTAAGGTATGTTAGTGATGGTACGCGTCCAATTGTTGAAGGAAAACGTATTTGCAATACAAATCATGTTATATTTTGTGGTATCACTGGCCAAAGCGACAAGGATATTGACTTTCTTGCGCTCGTACTTCGAACGTCAGCTCTAAATGACAAGCGTCAGCTCCGAAAATGCGCTCCGCATACAACCATGTTTGAGGTTACACGCTTCCCAATTTTACAAGCGATGGTCCACGCATCACGGATACCTTTTTTGGGGGGGAAATAATGCACTGACGCTTCCGCATTGACTTTATACTGTAGCACAGCACACCAGTGACTTAGTATTTTTTTAAAACCATCTTTAATTGTCTTTCACATTAGTAACCAATGTGTTTTGGCTTTGTTTAATTGCGTTATAGCAGTTTCATTGGTGGCTACGCGCGGTGCTTGCGCTACCTTACCCAAGGCGATTAGGTATCTCGACTCAAAAATTTGGCATCCATCATTTTATGCCGTAAATAGTAGTAAGATATATATAGTTAACAACTTTTTTAAATTTCAGTGTAAAAAGTTAAGATTGTCCCCTACATATATAGAATAAGAATGTACTAATCCTGGAGTACGTATTTGTATTAAAAAATTAGACCATCTTTAAACTTTAAATCTACAAAAATATTATTTGAAAAATGGCTATACTTTATTTTTAAATTTCTGCATATAGGGCGTAATCGATATCTGATAGTCTTCGAATTTTCCACGTGAGTTTCAAAAGTAAAAAATCCGCAGTTACAATATATGTACATTAGTAACGAGTCCATTTAATGATTATTGTTTTTACTCAGAATCAAAAATATCATTATAACGGCAACTAACAAATAAAAACTTACATGACCACATTTGATTCCCACAATAGTTACTAATTGTTGAAATTTGGTTCCCCTCAGTTCAGGTGTTGTCTGAAAAGTTCCATCAACTAAAACCTTTGTGACAGAATTAAACTCTGTTGCTAAGAGTCGACTGTCATAAAACGCTACGTGTTCTTCATTATCTTCGTCAATAATACTTAAGATCTGTAATTGAGCCTCATCGCCTTGCAAAAGTGTTGTGTTGTCTGGATGTCCTAGCTGTTCCACAAATTTTTTCATGTTTTCAGGATTAGACGGAAAAACATGTTTACGCCATTGAACCATTTTGGATTTTACGTCAAGATACGAAATTTTTGTTTTCACTTCTGGATACCTGTACGAAAATTACTCAACAGTACATGAATATTTGTTTACCTATTACCTCATGAGTAAGAGTATCTGTTTATAGCTAATCGCTGGTTCTACCAATACTCAAGGATGGAAAACTCTAAAGAGTGTTTTAATTACAGAAAGTCATTTTTAGATTGTGTACCAACTTGAATTATTCAACACTTATTTAAGTAGAAAACTTAAATAGCAAAATTAAATAAAGACTACCATCGCAGGATATTCAAATTTATATAAATGTATACTACGATGCTGGTATTATTGAATAAAAAGTTTATTTTATTAACTTAATTTTTTTGAGTTTTAATGGTGGTTATTATTACTATAATAATAGTCACTATTAATTGTTAATGATAGTTATTACAGTATATTGTTATCGTACAATTTGTATTCAAGGTTAAAACTATAAAAATATCTTTATTTAAAATTGTAATATAATGTAATTAATGCATAAATGTCTGATTTCTCAAAGAAAATGCATAAAAAATTGTATTGCCAAGCCTCCAGATTGTACTTTAATTGAGGTAAGTATTTTAATTGTACGTTTCTTTGTAGTAAAATAATGGTTAATACAATTAGTAGTACATAATATTCAATTTAAACGTAAGAAACAAAATGCAAAGTACTAAAAAAAACTGTTATAAAATTTTCTTGTCGAGTAATCATAAATTTTTCTATTTCTGCCGTAAAATTTGCAACACTTTCTTAATGATTTTCATCATAATTTTTGTTGTAACAGTATTTGAAAATTTCGTAAAACATACATTCACTATTGTTGTTTGTTTGTTATAATGTGTATGTTCGTAAAACTAACATTACGTTTTCGTGGGATGGCAGAATAAATAAGCACATTGAACTGCCACTATTTATAAGTAGAAAAAAGTTGCTGCAGTTTCGCTGGGAAAATTATATTATTAATAATTAATATATCTAACTGGTTTAATTGTACTTACAAAAGTATCGTCGATTCATATAGTTTCTTTAGGTCATAATAATTGTTATGCAACGAATCCTTTAGTGCCTTCTCGAATTCAGCTTTTATGATCTTAAACTTCGAACTGAGGCAGCTCTTAGCATGTTTAGAATTTGGACGAGCTGTCGCCACCCATACACCATGTACCAAATTCTGTTCCCCTTTGGCATAACAATGAGGTGTACTGCAGATCAAGAAACTATCCAAAAAGTTGAGCCATAGAGTGTTTTCAAAGCAACACCCGAGGCAGGAAAATTAATTTTAATCCAATATTTAAATGCACGTTAATTTACAAATGTTGTCATGCATTGAAGACAACATATATTTGTACTGTCTATGTAATCGTATTCTTATATATCATAAATAAAGAAATAATTCAATAAAACACTAACCGCTTCGTTTTAGAGTAAGTCTTGCTTATTCGAAAAATACGACCATCAATTATACGGTCTCGTTCATCTGTTTTACGTTTTGGACCTTCATAATCTTTTTTTTTCCGAGGACTCATTTTGCTGTTGGAAAATTAGAACTGATAAATTACTGTAAATGGATGTCTGCATGATAGGGTAGAAAATTGAAATCGTATAAGAACAATTTAAAGCAATAAAATATAAAGCTAATAAACAGTGCGTAGTAAGGATAATTTTAAACAAACAAGCATATTCAAATACTGCTTCACGGTAAAAGTTGTGACGAAAATTGAAGACTAAAATGTATCTTGCAACATTTTTTTTTCTTTCGTTTTGAGGTGGTATAATCTTTCAGATATTCTTATTAGTAATAGCTTACTACTACACACGAATGAATTATTTTCTGGAAGTTTAAGAACAATTAACATTGGTTACAATGTTTTTGTAGGAACAGACTGTTTTTCTAATTGCTGAAAATGTTGAAAAGGGTATTTTGTAGAAGCATGCCTTATCATAGCAGAGATGAGTAGAGAGATTGCTAACGCCAATGCTACGATGCGAGACGACTTTTTGGCACTGATCGGAGCGCCCCGCTGCGGCCAGCCGTCGAACCAGGCGCACATCTTACTACTCGTATCAAACCGCGTGCGCCTACGAAAAGAGGAGTGTATTCGCGTGGAAATGATCATATAGGCGCACATTTTGGAGACACGTAGAAGGGGTATATACCGAATGTGCCTACGAGGAGAGGAGTAGACATGTCGACAATAGCTATACAGATAAGCGCACAGCCAAAGCAAGCGACGGCACGAGTTTTTCTCTTTTTTGACTTTTGACTGAACCAAGTATATGCTATATATATACAACTGACTCTTGCTCTCGCTTTTGCTTTAATGTTATCTATCATTGAAATTTTTGTGCCTATAACTTTGGTGATACAGACGTATCACAAATATTACTTGTTATACCAGTGATAAAGTCACATCAATACTTGTAACATCTAAATTTATCTACAAGCAGAAAAATCATTTTCCAAACATACCTTATTAAGATTGAAGTGTTTGTATTGCTGAAGAATTCTGAAAAGGTGTGGTCAATAATACTAAATTTATAAATAATGAAAAATGATTGTCAAAGCATAGTATGTAAGATTGGTTATTAAAATACACTAAATTGAAGATGAGTACAATATAAAACATTGGTAATGAGCTGTGTATTATGAAATACTGTTATTTTCAGAATATAAGAATATACATGCAGATAATAAACGAAGTAGATAAAATATAAAAATACGTAAATCGAGTAATAATACTTATATAACGAGGGCGCAAGAGTATAAACTGGAGTTGTGTATAGTGGTTGTCTTACGAGGGCATGAACTGCGATTTTGAGCACTGTAGGGCCGAATGTACTTTTCCAAAATGTTCTGAATACTTTAAAATACAGATAATGCCATGAACTGAATGTAACAAAATAATACCCTGCCAATAAAAAAATACCGCAATAACCGATCATGAAAATATAAAGAGCAATACAAAAAGATCCACTTACTTTTCAAAATAAAACCATGATAAAAATAAAGCAATGGTTACTTAACATAATTGAATAAAGGTGTATTGTGTAAAAACTGACTAATTGATAACAATGATTGAGGTACTTAAAATTTCTTAGAGCCTACAGCCAATGAAAAAAATAATAATAAGCCCTGAATTTTATCAAGATCGAGAATTGGATTTCTATGAAATATTTATAATTACGCACGTATGTATGCCCATATACACACGTATCCTTCGTATCGCGAACACCATAAAAAAACATCTCTTGTAACTGATATTTTTTTTATTTCTTATGTGGGTTAATTACCTTAGATTGTATTTTTAAAAGTATATCGTACATTGAACTTATATTGTACACTATAGTAGCTACTGACACTGACTTGTTGTGCACATGCATTTTGTAATAAGAATAATAAATATGTGCAAATTACAATGCTTATTCGGGGAAAAAAATTTTTTAATTTTTAATTTACTACATATAAAACAATAAATATTTAGTTTTTACGAAGTATGTGACATTTTTTTAACCAAAATACTTTCGTTACCGTTTGTCATGTGAAGCAGTATATTGTAGTAGTGCTTCAAAAAAGTTTTTTAATAAATATTTTGGTTTTTGTTTTATAGTTACTTAAGTATGTAAGAGATATTTATGAAATGTTATTGATTTTTAAGCTTTTTTAAAGCAATGGCTTTTCCCAGAAACTATATCATTTCCGTTATAAAAATTGAAAGGAGTATTTTATTAGCAACACACGTTATTACAAATTGTTTATTATTACGTGTTTACACTTTTACAGACATACTAAGTAAAAATAAAAAATAATTGCCCCGACCGATAATTATCAAAGTATACTTTGTATACTTTACACATAATGAGATTTCCGAGGAAGTAATTTGTTACATAATTTTTGTTATTATTATTACTATTATAAAACTAAAACATTGAAGCAAAGGTTGAAAAAAAAAATTTTGTATGGTATTTTAAAGTACTATTTTATTAAATACGTTTTCTATTCTTTGAATACTTAGAGAGTCTTTTGTCATGGGAGTATTGCAAATCCTAACTAAAGTGGCTTATATATATATGTAATACAGTATATTTTTTAAGGGCCTCATAGAGATAGTACAATTTTGAGAATAGACAGAGATCCTAAAAAAAAAAGACTATGTGATATTAGGAAGCACCGCAGCTTTGTTTGTGATTGCGATCATTTGTTAGGTCACGTAGCCATATTAATTAGTGAGGGTGTATTCGGTTTTCATCATTCGTTGATCATTTGATAGTAATTCGTCTGTAAATGTACGGTATTAAGTGTACATACTCTACACGTCAGTATACTTTAATATGAAAAAAGATATACTGTACATCGGAGACACTGATCGATCAGCGAACTAACAATACAAATCGAATGCACCCTTAATGAAAGTCCAGCTTCAAGCAATTCCAAAAATACCTCTGTCTCACTCCTTACTCTAAAGATATCGGTTACAAGTGCTACATAATCTTTCCTGCCTATAAATGCGTGGTGGTGTAGCTGTCGTACATAAGTATATATACATATGCACACACATACACACGTACACATGTCGCCTGCAACTATTTCTTTTCATGCTTTCTAACAAAATATAACTTGGTGCATGCATATATAATATACTCTCGGCTCGGCACCGGCAGCTTGACCCTCGGCACTCTCGGCTGACTTGGCCTTGTCTTCTATAGCTTCTATAGTCTGCTTATATATATAGCCAAACAGCTTTTGCTTACTGGCCCGCAGAGCCCGCACATGCAAGTATACCTAAATTTTGCATTTACCATGCATTGAGGTGGTGGTAGCAAGAGCCAGGCCAGCCAGTATGGCCCTTGTCTCGGCGGTGTAACGTGCATCTCTCTCTGGAGTACTGAATAACTTGGAGGTGACTGAACAATTAGGTGTGATCGATAGAAAATGACGCACGCCATCACGCGAGTGTACTATACTAATGCTGAGAGGTGCGTTAGCTTGGTTCTGTTATGCAACGAAGTAACCAGTGTGTTAGTGTATTTTGTGTGTGCGGAATGCAAGCATAAATTGTGTAGGGCCAAACTACTTGTAGCCCCCAGAGGGTATTTATTCTACTTTACAACTTTTTCGATACAACGCTATACCACGAGCTGACGGTTTTTTTAACATCATAGTATCATTGATGAAATTGGTTATAGTTTTTACATTGATACGTGTTTATATATATATATGGAGTGGCATTTAGTGCTCTTGGCGCGAGAAAAGATGCGAGAGAGAGCATGCGAGCGGAATAATTGTAGCTATGGACAATCATCGAGCAGCTGTAGCTATAAGCTAACTTTGCAGACTTAGGCCGCACACACATGGAGCAGGAATCGGCGCGGCACGGCAAAATGACGACCAATCAGAGTGAAGCAACGTGTGCAGCCGCGACAAATACTGCGCCGATTCCTCCTCCATGTGTCCGCAGCCTTGCGTGCAGCTAGAGAGAGAGAGAGACATTCTTTTCCGTGTGGATGCTATCTTTCGCACCTTGTCTCACGCTACAAGCACTGAGTGATATCTTAGCACATGTACGTATGCTCTAATAGTGTACCGTACCCGTACCCTGTAAAGAAACTTAAACTGAAAACATAACTATAAATACGTTGGTTTACATGAGCTGTGCTGGCATCCTACATATATATGAAATACACAAACACGAACAACACACAGGCTATTTTAGTGCGTTACACACTAAGGCTATTTCGCTTTCAAGCAAGAGCAGCATGATAACGTGGTGGCGTGCAATCCCTCCTATAGTCGTTCGGTCGCCTCCTAGTTATTTCATGCACTGGAGGCCTACGCACTTGTCAGCATCACGACGTTCATAATACGCTGTTTTGCACCGCACTGATGGATTTAGCCGGCACGACACAGTAAATATTTTTGGATAAGGGTCAGCGAGCAGAAAGCAAAAAGACATTGCAGAGTGTACACATTCCGATAATGCTATTCACTGATGCTTAGAGCTTGTTTTGAATGTACTTAAAAACTTACCCAGGTACGCAAGCAACAAACACTTAGAGTGAGCTGTACTTAGTTTAGATACTGTGAAAATTATTGATGCACTGTATACATACTATCGTCAGAAGTATTATAGATCTGGTGAAAATGTCGTGCATAAAGTATACGTACAGTAGAAGTCATTTTTTTATAGCACGTGTTCAAGCCGACGCACGACAACCAATACATATGTAAATATACAAAAACTAGAGCGTGCAGATGAGTTGCCGCGTGAGGCTTGCGCCCTTGCCCACCCAAAGCACGTGTAATTTAGCATTCTACTCGTACGTAGTACACTTCAATGTAATCGGTAAAATATCTTTTGTCCTAAATGGGAGGGGCGGGCAACGTTGCTATCATCTACGGAAACAAGTACTTGTATATACTTTTCTTGTATGCCTATAAAGCATAGTAATATACCAAGAAAGACAAAGGGGCAAACTTGGAAGTGTAAAAAAAAATCGCGGCATTGTGTTTGTTAACGCTTGCATGCACTTGTCACGTACGATATACCTTGGTACTGATTTCGCGACGCACCTCCTTGCCACCTAATCCCACGTTACACACTGTTTTATTTGTATTTTCGAAAATGTTAATGATCACGATCTATCAAAACAAAATAATCACCTCAAAGAGAACAAAATGGTGGACAGGCAAGAAAAAACACAAATGCAAAAATCTTTTTCATTTGTCGCGAGAAAAAAGTGATGTGCACCGACCCATCTCCCTTCGTAATACTATTGTAATCAATAGAAATTTCCGTTTGGATTTGCAATATCAGAGTTTAACTACAAAATAACCGCCAGTACAAAATGTCTGTCAGAAAATGGACATAAAGATTGACACTGTACTGAAAAATCAAGGCAACCGAAAATATGATGGAATACTGAACCTATCCACGCACTGTTTATTGACGCATTCGAACCAAATAAAACGATACATCAAACATTTTAACTCTGTACTTACTTGCAGATAGAAGAGACTACGTAAAGTGTGTGATGTTACTGCAAAAAGCTATGAAGTTATTTGGTGATCTCGCTCATCACGTTGCTTCCGTACCTCGTACTCGCTTTGACACCTTCGGCGCCGTGGATACACGATCACTACTTCGTCCTCTTGAATAGGTAATCCAGAATAAACTCTTAGATACGGTTGCCACGTTGCAAGTTTTGCTACTGCAGCGTACACGTGAGGGTCTCACGTGTGATTATGCCATGCAAATATAGTGGCTCACAATGCGATCTTCCGTTTGCGGGCAGAGATAAGTAGGGAGATTGCCAGTGCCTATGTTAAAGAGTGTGCCGATGTTTCGGCGCTGATTTGAGCGCCAATCCATCGTGGCCAGCAGAGGAACCATGCACACGTTTTCTATTGGCTGGCGGCTTGTGGGCTCGGCTCGCGGGGAGAGGTAAGGAGAGATGAGTGAGGGAGACATGAGAATGCAACTGTGTGCATCGGTGGTGGAGAGAGGAGAAGCTAAACCTATATGTATATGCATACAACGGGCTATATATCTATAGCTATAGTTGTACACTGCTCATACGGAAAAGAGCTGCGCGTAATACTTTTCTCGCTTTTCCTCCCTGAAAGAAAGATAAGCTTCTTAAATGCAGTTGACCATTAGTTCAACTATAAAAACAAAAACATAATTGTCAGGTTATTAACATTTTTTTTTCATTTTTCAAAAAATGACAAGCTCAACGCAATTAGTACATTATTTTGCTTTATTAATAAACGAGCGCCTTTATCCCAATAATCCAGTGCGCTCAATTGCTCTTCACTTTTATGATAAGTGAAATTATTGAATAATAAATAAAGGCATTCACCACAACGACAAGGTACGCTCAAATATTTTTTGAACTAAGTAATATTACTTACTAATATACTGAACACCTTTACCCGAACGCCCCATTGCACTGATATCTTTATTTGTTAATTTATATTTTTTCACCACTAATACATAGCTTAACGGCAATAATACGATAAAGCTTAAATGAAATCTCAGGCTTCGAAACTTTACGATAAACCTGTGTAACCTTTAGTCTCACTGAACACTGAGCGTTAATAGCTCAGATGGCTAGAGCAGGAGGGTGTATTTCAGTTTTGCGGCTCCGGGTTCTAATCTCACTTGGAGCAAATTTTTTTTTTTTTTTTTTTTTTATTACAACATTACTTTAAATGTTTTATACTTTTTTTTTATGATTACTTACGTATTTTGTTTTACCAGTAACTAAAAAGTTTTTTTTTTTCCAATATTGGTACACGATCCAAGAAAATTTTTTTTCCATTTATGGCTAAAAAAATTATTTGACGCATCAAGTAAAAACTTTTCAAGTGCAGTTGATCATTCATTCAACAAAAAAAAAAAAAACATAATAGTCAAGTTATTAAAATTTTTTTTTTCACTTTTCAAAAAATGACAAGCTCAACGCAATTAACATATTATTTTGCTTTATTAATGAAAGAGCGCCTTTATCCTAATAATCCAGTGCGCTCAATTGTTCTTCACTTTTATGGTAAGTGAAATTATTGAATAATAAATGAAGGCATTCACCACAACGACAAGGTACGCTCAAATATTTTTTGTACTAAGTAATATTACTTACTAATATACTGAATAGTTTTCCTTTGAACTTTGTAACTGTTAGTAAAGTATTTAAAGATTTAAGCTTAACGGAACGTTCCGAATGATATATTTGTGGCACACCAGAGTCTATATTTATAATTATACCTATATACATGGGTTGAATTATATAAACACCTTCTGTATATAGGTATATTGTGTACATATAGACTCTGGCGTACCACGAAATTTTCATTAGAAATTCTTGAAATGAAAAATTGCCGTTGTACCCGGGTAAGCTCGTTAGTATACCTTCTGGAACGAGTCCTGAATCACATCTTTGTAAAGAAACATATGTAGACAAATAAAATAATTGAATAAATTAACTGGAAAATGTATTGAGTATTTACAGTACACAGGTCCGTATCGTAAATGTTTGATTGACAGTTGACTTGAGATCGAAATTTAATTTTATTTAAAAATTAATTGCAAAGCGTACGTAAATGTTGATAACATAACCTTTTAAAAATGAATGGCATAAGTGTATGCAAAAATAGATAGCATATTACGTATTGAGTTTATAATGGCTGAATTTACAAACCGAGAGTTTTACGTAACAAGGTTCGTAATAAAACCTTTTCGAACAAGTTACGTACATATTTCCACCTGAGAACCCAAAATCAAGCGGCAAAGGTACTATTTTGAGGTTAGAAGGCGGAAAAATTGTTTCAACCTCTATTTTTCCGTGATTCTTTACTAATTAATTCTATATTTATTACATATAACGTGAATTTATATTTTCACCATACTGACGCTTCGCGGAACGAAAACTCCTTCTCCTGGCGCAGGCTTGGTGAAAAATCGTATACGCACCACGTTCGGAGGTTAAGAAATGTCCTAGATTTCACGTTAACCGCCCTCGGCTTCGCCTCAGGTTTTTCGCCTTTGTTTATTCACATGAAATCTGCGACATTCGTAACCTCACTCACTAGGTGCGTAATATACTAATACTGTAGTACATTATGTACGTAGGGATCACCTAAAAGTGGTGAAGCGGCACCACTAGTCGTTTGGAGCCACTATAGCTTGGTTTCGGTGGCTTGGCACTCACGCCTGGGAGCAAATAGCCCCTAGGCCAGCGAGGATTTTGCCCTGTACTACAAAAGAGCAGTGCTACTGATTTTCGCAGTGTGGCATCTCCGATCGGGAGAGTCTTTCCACCAATTCCCTGTCAGTGTACGTACTGTTGTGTCAAATCAGCTAATTTCTGGCTTTGATAGGTAGCTTCTCGCTACATGGTCGTTAGAGGTACGTGATGTGAATTTGGTACAAAAAACGCTGACAGTGCCAAACATTCAACGTTAGTTTAATATCTGTAGTAGTAATATAGGTTTGTTGGTTTCAAAAGAATTGTTACATAGTCAAATACATATATTATGTAGTGATCGAGACACGTACGCCACCTAGTGTTGATTATGCGAAGCGCTACATAATTTTCTCAGGATGTAAGGCTTCTTGGGATCACCTGTACACAATCCATGAATAGGCCTATCGTATATACGAATAGATGATGTTCTTAAGATGGTCAGCTTCAATATGTAATTTTTTTTACGAAAATCTATAAAAAATTTAACGAGTTATATGACAATACGTATCTTTGGCAGCGAGCTCGCAACGGACTCTCTATAAAATCCCGTACATACAGAAAAACTTTGAGATCTTTTTTCTCGAAAACTACAAAGCTAGTTTCTCTACAATTTCTATATGTTATTTGTAATGATAAAATGAATTATTTTTTTTAATTTCATAGAAAATGAAATATCACCATAACCCCCTTGAGTTGTTGGCTGCAGCGCGCGGCACAGCAGTACAACACTACAACAGACGCCCGACGTCTGCTTTAGTGCTGTACCGCGCACTGATGCCAATTTAATCGCTTCATCTATAGTCCACATATTGTAATATCACTGCTATGGTACCAATAAGACAAAAAATAACTTGTGCCAATTTCACAAAAGTTAAAAAAATATTGTATATGATCCATGGGGATGGGAAGTGTTTTTTCGCAATAGTGTGCGGAAAATAGGTGTTTTTCGCACTATTTTTAGAGTGGAAAATTGATTTTCCCGCATAGTGTGTGGCAAAGGTTTGTCCGCACATTGAAAGAGATTTTGCTACACACCGTAAATCTCGCGGGGAACAAATTAAAATACTGTGTATGTACAACTATCATCACCTGGTCTAAGTTTCAACTCGTGACTGAAATTCCTTCTTAATGACTTTTTTTTGGTGAATTTTTTTTAAAACTATAACATATTAATATTTCAAAACATTTCATTGGGAACCACGACCCCATTCAGTCCGTACAGGGTCCTTAAAAAAGTAACAACAGCATCCCCCCCCCCCCAAATTAAAAAAAAAACTAGACTATTGCAGATAGTGCTTATGCAGTACATTGTATACGTCAGAAATAACAAACACTCGCTTTATACTTAATGATTTTCTTCTTATTAATACTCTACTAGAAAAAGTGCTTTGAAGAGTCATACATTTACAATATTATCTATCCATATACTGCAATACTAGCATACCAATATTGCTAAAATGCTGACGTGTTATTTTTTCTCAAAATTTAAGCACGCGCAGCATATTAGAGTCGTGGCATTCATATGCTTCCGCAGTGTGTTCACACGGGCATGAAGAATGTCGTTCGCATCTGGGCACAAATGTACCATCAATCGCAGCCTTCAGGCACGTCAGTTATACTTTGCGCGCATGAAACAAAGTATACTATGTGTCCTACTACTACTTGTGAAGATTTTTAATACTTTTTCATTCCTTGGGTACAAGATTTTGCATTATTCATTATATGCCCTAGGAAGAAGAACTAAAATTTCCATCTCTAGTAATAAATAGTATATTACGCACGTACTGGGTTTTCTTCAAGGGTGATAATATGGCTGATTTTAGAATTTCTTAACTTCCGATCGTGATACATACACGATTTCATGACACCTTATGGCTACGAAACGCTACGCTAATAGAAGGAACCACTATTTGATCACAAACAACAAGTATGATATTTAATACCTTCTTAGTATCTTGAGCCGGTTTGAATTTGATGTATACATCATACCATGTGTTACAAAAAAATTGAAATTGTTTGCAAAAATGTTTGATACGCACTGATGTCTATTTTTTAACGATAAACTTGTTCATTAATAATGTCTTTACAATCTGCCAACAGTTTTGCACACCATAGATTTATGGTACGTATAAAAAACCTGACTGATTCTGATTGATTTCCCTGGAAAATAATCTCATGGATAATGCGAGGCAAAGCAGAATGTGGTGCAACTATTTACAGTCAAAACAAATAAAGAATCCAATAAAATATAATAAACCGACATAAAAATTACCAGAAATAAAATTTGCCGAAAAAAAAAAATGCCGACATAATTTCACTATTTGTCGGCGAATTTTTTTGTCGGTAAACTACAAGTCTGCTTATTATCGATTCGTCATATAATTTATAGGCTTTGTAAAGTTTCTTCATAAACATAATACACAATATTAACTATTTGCTATTTAACTTTCGGAAAAATTGCTTTTCGGTAAAATCATACATCTGCAAACATTATTTCGGATAAATATGACCCACCCGACGTCCCGACAAGATTATCTCGGAATCTTTACAACTCTTAATTCACTTCTTTCGACTTTTTAAGTGCTGTTGCAATAAATCAATGGTCGATTGAGCATTTTGTAGTTCCCTTTTTTTTCTCCTTCTCCACCAGATGATAGTGTACATATACCATATCTAACAAAACATCGATTCAACTTTACAAGCCAAATCACATGTGCATACATCACGAAGTTCTTCGTTCCGGAAAAAAAAAAAATAGTTTACATATTATTTTTTTTGTCATTATACTTATTTTTCACGAAAACTCGTTATCCTTTTCAAATTTACGATGACATTCGTTGTATGTTCAGGAAATTATATACTCACTTGAACGATCTTGCAAATCGATAACAATTATTGCGTTATGCCTGGCGCACACGCGCCATTAAATTGATGCAAGCGCAAACACACGTACTAGTCGAGCCGCGGTTTTGAATTTTCGTACGTAAACCCCCCGTTTCTCGGAGATTTTTGGCAGTAAGCTCAAAAATATTTGGCACTATTTCAACGCGTGGGGTTGTGTGTAGTAGCCGTGCACCCGAATTGCGCTTTGTTTTGAAATTAGTTAGATTTTTTTTTTTTTTGCGAGACGCCTCAAAAATGTTATGGGTCTCGTCTCGTGTAAAAACGGAAAATTAAGATAATGAAAAAACATCGGCACCAGATCGGCAAACCAAAATAACGACCATCCAAAATGAATTAATAAAAATGAAGCGTAGTGCGGAAGTTAATGTACACCTGTGCGTGTGTACCTGTAGACGCACCTAACTTTGTGCCAGGACTACTGATATACTTGTATAGGAGAGATAACAACAACAACAACAACAATAACTGTCCGGAAGATGTGTTGTCGGTCGCTAATATATACTACCGATGGTCAGCGCTGACCTTCGCTTTTTTTCTTTTTTCCCACCTCCGATGTACTTACCCACTGGCATTCCGAGTCTCTCTGTACCGTAACCTTGTCACGTTCATTTTATCATCACACCAGTCGCCACTGACGCGCTTTGGCGCGTTATTCATATTTTTGATACAACCAAGCAATAGACACGCAATATATGGTTAAATTTTTTAATTAATTTCCAAGTGCATAATTTCCCTCGATACTCGCCCATGAGTTGGTTTTTTTTTTTTTTTTTTTTTTTCACAGCTACGTGTGATCTACACCATGCACTGCACAGTTACACTTGTGCATCGTCAGCGTTAGCCAATGGTAATGCTTCCGTCGATAAATAATTATAACAATTGAAGGCAGTATAATAAATTATCTTGGAGCATCCTGCCGATTGACGAAAGCAGACCATTTGTGATCGCAAGCATATCGCTGTGACTACTGTATATATGGTACATTGCATTGTGCGTGTGGAAAGTGGAAAAAAAAAAAAAAAAAAAAAAAAAAAAAAAAAACCAAACGCTGGTAATTATTCTTTTGTGTACAAGTACCTATTTATTCGTGTGCGTGAATGTTGAGTTAAATCGACTGATTGATACAAAACGTTACACCTAATGCGAATTCAACTGACGGAATGAATGATTCTATACCTAACTCTGACGACAATTGGACTGTATCGCGTGAAAATCGGTATGGGTATACACCTGTACCTGCACCCAGACAATGACCTCTTCCTTCCTCTTCGACATGTCTTTCTTCGTTGCCGATGTTTTCGGCCGATGGGACACGTGTTTTTTTTTTTTTTTTTTTTTTAATTTTATTTTCACGTTTTATAAGCCGGTGTAACGTACGATTCTACGCTTTTTTTCTTATAAGCTGTGCGTGTATGTCAAAAAATAACAAATCGGATGACACGGCCATATGTGCCGTAACAATGTACAACAATCCACGAGGATAATAATTGTATTTTTTTGTAATCAAGTTACTTACTTTGCGGTTATCAGAAAAGCTATTTGTTTTGTTAACCTCTGCTGCGCATAATTAGCAATTACCTGTTGTATGATTTTGATAAACGTTTACATTAGGATTGTTTCTTTGTTTTTTTTTTTTTTTCACACTATATATGACAAAAAAGATCATAGTCCTTTTTTTTTCAAAAAACACTTTGAAGCCGATTTTCGTAAAGTTTCGCGTGCGTTGCGTCTCTCGTATACCAAACAGAGAACGAGAGAGGGAGAGCTTTTTCACGAGCACGAGTCTCGTGTCTTTTCTCACTTTCACTTAACAATAAATATATATAGTGCTAATGGCCGAGTCAACGCATACATTATACATTTTAACGATGTCCCGTCGTACCATCGATCGCCCGTGCCGTTCCGTGTTGTTTTTCCTCGCCTCTTTTTTATCTCTCCTTTTTTTTTACTGGCTCTAAAACCATTACCTTTGATTGTATCGTTCGAGTGTATTGTAAATTATACTTTTATTATTATTTTTTTTTGCGATGATTTGTTTGAACTGATTCTGTCACCAATTATTTAATATGGACACAGCAAAGTCAAGTAGGAAGTTCTGGTGTACAAGGTCTTGTTTCGGCTCTTGCACTCTCCCTCCGCATTGATCGATACTTACTCCCTGTTTACACTTTACACCGATCCCCGATCCATACAGTGTACGCCCTGTTGATTCACACAACACTCTTTTACCCTATAATATCCTCCAATGATGGACAATTTTCTTTGTTTTTTTCGCAACGACCGTACACCTACACCCACGTAGTTATCATTTTCATTTTTTCTCATTACTTTGGAAAATGCATGATCATGTGTAACGATATTATTTCACAATGGCATTAAAATATATAGGATACTGTAATATTAACAGTAGCTTACGCAAGTTTGCGTGCACGTAAATACGTGGATCAATATAATTGTGCGAGATACAGGTGATGGCTGGACGCATCGTAATTTTTGTTGCGTCGTCAATTATCGGCGGCTTATCGGACCCCGGAAAGTTGTTGCCGTGCCTCCGCCGAATCCGATTGATTTAAAAAAAAAAAAAAAAAAAAAAGTGTTTGTTGACATCGTATACGCGCGAAGCTGCGAAAAAGCTCCATCGCCCACTCCTCGTTGATCGGTAGCGTTGACAACGGACTCGTTGAAATCATCATACTCGTCCAAGAGATTCGAGAACTTTTGCGCAAGGTGACTGTGAAAAAATAAGAATAAAAAACCATTGATCCATCAATAGTTACAACCGATCACTTTCCCCATCGGTGATGGCCATACCGATCTCGGCGCGCCGGCTTAATAAGCCACGAGCGTCGCCAACACCGAACCCGATCGCGTATGCGCGTTTCGTTGGCAGTACGCGTGCTCCATCGTTTCCGCTTCCGAGGCACGAAGGGTGTCTTCTCGTGTACGACATTATAACTCGCTTTGTGTCCGAACGGGAACTCCTATACTATAGTCACACGAAGAACAATGTGTGAGTATATACGTTGTCGCGTATCTCCGGGGCTGTAATCACATATTTTCAAAAGCTCCACGCAACATCAAGAGAGAGAGCACCTCGAAGAAAGAAGCTGCACGGTGAGAAAGCGAGGAAAGTCGCATATATGCATACATAACATGTCGCGGTCGGCTGGCGCGTCTCCAAACCTATACAATACCGAGTTCTTCGTCAAACCGGTAATAATAATGATATAGATTCGCTCTGTATCGGTGACGCCTACATACGATGAAAGAGTTTTTGCTTCGGCGTAACGTGACGCCCCGGGAAAAATAATAATATCGCTCTGATGGTGATTCGGTTGGGGTATTCCAGAAAGTGCAGGGATTCACGTGACGGAACTGTTGCTGCACGTGTGCCAAAACCCGAGTATGTGTACAATCCGGAAGGTCGGGAGGTTGTCGACGCCAAAGCAGGTACGTGATCTCCTGAGGCCTCTCGTTTGATCACCTCTCGATGACTCATCCAAAGGAGATCGGGGCACGAGATTCTCGGCCATCGTTTTCGAGGGGACGTCTCTGGCGGCGCGTCATACGGGGACAGCCTCGTGACGTTGCGAACTGCGCCGCGCCTCGTCATACTTACATTGTCGGTCGGAAACGAGACAGCGGAGAGCGCTGCGCTACGAATTACTCGCGATCCCGGGAATGCACGTAAGTATATAGGGATTCCGAATTCGTTGGATGAGGTAATAATCAAGATCGGGTTCAAAGTCACGCGCCGCTCTCGCCGAGTGCGTGTATATAGACTGTTTTTGTTGTTGGTGGCGGAGTTTGGTAATGAAATTTACCATTTCGTGTGCCAAGAATCGGTGGGTGTACACTATATACATGCATTACACGCCCGTGCGAAGAGTTTCCGCGGCTCTTTGGCTGTTAGTTGGAAAGCGAGAGAAAACTCGGCATTGTGTGTATATATACCTACTTATTGCGCCTCGGGGCTATTGAAAATTTAAAATATATATATCCTCGAGCCGTTGTGCAATGTCCATTATGTATTATAAATATACTTATACGTGTCATTGTATACTTGGTTGTTGATGAATAACGCGGCTCCTCGCGACTTTTATTGCGCCCCATTATCATTTTACATTTTTTGTTGTCCCTCCTTCGGAATATCGGAAAATCCTTGTTATACCATTCGAATGGTAATTTCTTAATTGCTCGGTGTTGTTTCTTTCTTTTTTTTTTTTTTTTTTTTTTTTTATACTCTTTGATGCCGTTTGATTTGACTAATGAATTTTAGGTAACGACTCGAATCGAGTGAATGTGGCTGAAAAATGATCGACGCGTTCGAGGTGAATTTCATGAGAAAAATGCAACTAGTTTTCTAACATATAAATTAATTAATTTCACAACTTTTTCTCAAAGATGTTATGAGTTTTTTTTTTACCTCTGACATCAGGCAAATAACGCGAGTTGACGATGTTGGCTTGCTTACGAAAACTTGGAGCAAACCGAAATATGTGTGCATCTACAGGCCATCGAGGCTCTTTTCGTGACGCAAATGATGGTTTTTCTTGGGCATTTTTTTTGCACCTCCTGAAATGTTGAATCGATAAATTACAGTATCATCATCGTTTGAAGCTGTATTAAATGACACTGTATAAAAATGTTTTAAGATCCGCAAGTTTAGGATTGGTTAATTTGTTTTCGCATTGCAGCTTAGCCAAAAATGATGCATTTTCGTACCGATGACGCATCAGACATTCATCCTGTTGAGCAGACGTGTATCCAAATAGTTTGCTTGGATTGCCGAGTATAGTGGTAATATACTGTATAAAAGAGTTATGCAATTGACGTAACGAAAGGATAAACTAATAGGAAAAAAAAAAAAAAAAAAAAAAAAAAAAGAAAAAGATTAGCATTTTATAACGCGTTGCGTAAGTTTCTTCCGTACAAGTAAATATTAGCCTTTCGTGCAAAACTGTATACTGCATGATACCCATGCTCGCATGACTGGCCGACTTGAGATGTATATTTATAGGTACGATGTCTGTACTGCCCGTATATACCTGCAGATAATCATGACGGATGAGATTTCGATTTTCCGCGACTGTCCGCTGAGAGAGAGAACAACGATAAATCTCCGTGGTACGCGAGCTGGTAATAGTGGTATCCGCATTGGCGCGCGTGCGGAAAACAATTGAAAAATCGATTTATTCGGTCGAGCTGCGTTACGTGTCGTATTTTGCTACTTCTCGAGGAAATCGTCCACGACGCATCACGTGACGACGATATAATCATTTATTTCGTATTTAGTACATACCTACTTATATATATATATATATATATATATATTACAAACTATAAATACTACATTATTTGTTGCTGATTTGTTGCCCCAAAGTATTGTAATTGGAATTTCATTCACTTGTGTCTTGTTATGTATTCATGTAGTGCAGATACTCGAAAAAAAAAAAAAAAAGGATGTTGCACATACGTCAATCGGGACCGAGCAATTACATCTGCGAGACTCGTAGCGAATTTTTTTTTCTTCATTCGATTCGAGAGTTGACGTGTGACTTGATTTTTTAAAGAAAGAAATTAAAATTTTGTGTCAATGATTCATCTGTTTAAATTGAAGTAGCGTTTTTATAATCACAGTCTATACTCGTACTATATATTCAATACTTCCAAATTCAACGCAGAGTTGAGTGAGCGATAAAAATATATACCTTTTTTTAACGATTGAAAAATAAATAAATTAAAACTTGGAATCAAGTTGGGACAAGCGAAGCAAAAGTGATTGGACTTTTGCCAGTATATGGCATGCATAATTAAGTACACATAGATCCTTGTAATACATTATGTCGTTGCTGGGTGCTGCTCTTACACCCCGAAGCTTACCTCACATGCGTCTCGAGGCTAATGTAATCGAGAAAGGGAGTGAGCAACGACTTTCCGTTCTTGGTTCTTGCCGATTGCAATGTGCACTAATTGTCGTTCCGCTTCCGATATCTACCGATTTTCACCGATCTCTCGTTAATCCGGAGATTGCGTAAGTAATGCCGAGCATTATTGGGTATAGCGTTTTGTAAAAAAAAAAAAAAAAAAAAAAAAAATGGGTATCGAGTGACTGATCGTCAATAGGGAGAGAAAGAAAAGTCAATTTGGAATCAACATCAGTGATTACGTTGAAGCAGCAGCATCCCCGATCGCCTCCTCGTGTTTGCCTTACAAAGCGTTTTAACGATATTGCAAACTATTTAATACACATATTATGGCGTAGATCAAGAAAATTCACAGATGCATTATCGCGATGCGCGAGCACTCGATTTCATAGCACAAACATATTTTTGTTTACATCGCGAATGCATTGCGTTAAATGTCTACGGACTCTCGTTTTCAGTAACGATGCTTGGCTCCTTGTTTACCATAGTTCTATTATATCCTTGAAATACAATCACACCTCGTACCCTTAAATTTGGTTTTCCGCGATATTGAGGTATCTTATATGCACAATTTTTGTTTGTTTTTGTTGTTGTTGTTGTTTCGGTAGATTAATTTTTTTACACATTATTCAAACGCGATATTGAAAACTCGTGCTTCAGCAGGTGTTGACGACTGGCACTGTGCATGTTTGCGCGTGTGTACCTTGAAAGATAATTTTTTTTTTTTCCCCCTTTCATGAGATGTAAACAACGCTGACCCAAAAAAATCTAGTTTCCCAAAGAGAGCAATCGCTCCCCCGCGTGCATTTATGTGTGACGCCGTAAGTGCCTACTTCATTGAAAGACAAAGCCCCGGTTATCTGTAGGTGTATATGCATATACATGTACTTACTCGTATACGTAGTTTAATCGTATTTATTTTTTGTTGACATACATCGAGTCTTTGCTCCGCTGCACGGGACGGAGAGAACGAGGGTTATAATAGATCATGCACCTACGCTTTATACGTGTCAGTTTTTTAACTGTTGTTGGATTCATTGTTGTAATTTTTAACGATACATTGATCTCCGTTGAAAAAATTATAAATTGGAAAAGAAAGTTGTACAATAGCATTTTTGTTGAAACAATAATTTTTTTTTTTTTTTTTTTTTTTTTTGTTTTTGTTACGTTTGCTGTACATCCCAAAATAGATACCCTCAGCTAATAGGTTTTCAAACTGAGACCGTAGAGCGTTATCCAAACAAACTGTTACGTATATTTCATACAATGTATTTGCACTCGATGTGTATGACGCGCGTATACAGTCACTTCCGCGTATGTTCGATAATCGGCAAATAAGGGAATACATGTAATGACAGCGACGACCCATTGACACACAAACTTTTCAGGTCAATCTTATTTATCGTTGCGATTTACAAATCTTTCATTTTTCTTGTTTGCACACATCAAAGTGATCATGATCTACACAGTGTACATAGCTGATTCAGGTATTTCACAACAATATTAACGTACGAGCGAAAAATTTCACGTAAACAAATGTTTTACATTCCACTTAGAAGAGGCTGATACAATCGATCGTCAAAGTGTCAAAAACAAATAACACTAGCTTAGCTACGATTTAAAATATTATAAAAAATATTTATCGGCCAATTTAGAGGTCGTTGATAGTCGTGAGAACAACAATGCGCACATCGTTGTGGGAGATTGGGATGTCCGGAGACGAAAAAAGAAAAAAAGAAAGAAAAAAATAATTCCCCACAATGGCCTTATATACCTTGTAATCTACGGTGACTAATACAACGGAAAAAAAAAAGTATTACTGGAATGTTCTTTTTTTTACACACGAGGTATAAATGTTTGTTGTACACATAACGATATAGCTCTAAACAAGTACATAATATGTATATATCACCTATGCTCTCAAATATATAATTATAAAACTCTCATTGGAATTGTTACATTTCGATCCATACAAATTCATACATAAATTTTAATTGAAAACGTTCATGCTTATATATCTTTAGTATACGATTAAATTGATAACCACAAGTATATGTTTATGTCTACAGTCATTGGCACACGCGCGAAATGCTGATGAAAATAATTATCTCCTTTCCTGCCACCATACTCGGTCACCTGTTGATAACGCCGGTACGTGTCTTGGATTCGGGCAACGCGGAGGGAAATTAGTTGCTGGCACGCGGGGAAAAGAAGAGACTAATATGCAACAACAACAATCGACTGGCCATTTTTTTTTCACCGCAGTGTTTGACGCGCTCGGCACTCGTGCCTATACACGGGGAATCTCTTATTGTCTCTCCGTACCGTAGTCGCGGTGCAGCTACTTTGTATGCACAAAAGCTCAAGAGACGCTTGAGTCTTGAACCAGTTGGCTATGACGTGTGTGTCGTATCATCATAATAGTGAGTGCGTGTCTTGGGAGGGTTTTTTTTTTTTTTTTTTTTTTTTTTTAATTTTAAACGCATCATTTGCGCGTGGTACCATAAATTAATAAAACAAAATCAATCTTGAGTAAAACGTTTAATTCAACTTTTTGCCCCGCGAATAGTGTTTCTGTATGAGTGAAATTAACGACAGCCATTGTTAACTATTCTTACAAAAAAGCAATCATGTTCATAGGTGTCGTTTGCAAGAAGATGACCACTGAAAATCCAAGTATGTTCAAATATTGCATGTGTCCAAAATAATTGCCCAAGTTAGTTGTTGCAATAGCCATTTTTTATAAAATCAGCACTGTAGTGTTTGAGGAATATTCAAATTGATGGATCATCAAGCATTTGACCTGTACTATTGAAAAGAATTTTTTTTCATGACAATCGACCAAAACTCAGGCTGGAGAGTGCCAAATCTACCTTAATTTCCATATCGTAGCTCGGATGATCCGATGCGCGTTCATTGATTTTGATCGATCTATCTTTAATTAAGATCTTTTTACGTATACTTTACGTGCGTTTATCACATACTCAATCTTCCACTACCGCGTGTTTTTTGCGACAAGTGATTAGCAAACTAGTATGTACATGATTGCTTGTAAAGTAGGGAAAAAAAAAAAACTATTATCTCGGGGTTGTTAGATGCATCGTAGTGTCTCATTTACGTGGTGGTCAATAATAACGAAGAAGATTGTTTCGACTATTTACGTGAAATTTGGTTTTCACTATTTTTAACAATAAAAAAAAAAAAAAAACGAATTGTATAATTAAATTGAGGATTCACAACTTTTTCGCGCACGTGTATCGAGATAAATATTTACGTATACATCTTGTATGTCACGTGCATTGAACAACAAATGTGTTTCAATTTCTCAACGAACCAAAGCTGTCGAGCTTTAAATCGATATTTCGTTTGTTACGTCAGAAAATTATTTTTACGTCTCCTCGCGTGCACGCATTAAAGTGTTTCGTATTGAAATTTAAATGATATGCTAATAATCGTCAACATTCGCCTAGATGAGTCGTATGCCTTGTTTTGCATAATGGTATAGGTTTTATGAAAACTTTTTGCCGAAATGAATCACACAGGGTTTACCATCTTATATGAAGCATTTGCATACATTGAAAATACAAAACGCGAGGTACTATCTAATTAATGCAAATTTCTTTTTGCATAATTTCAAGCCAGATTACTCGGCAGTACCAGGGACTCTTCTCAAATTTTTACGGGATGTGTCTAGAGATTCCCAAATCTTTATCTATAGTCCCTAAGGCCTATTCATGCTGGTGTGCCGTAGCACAAGGACAAGAAAATTGAGTAAATTGGTTATAAAATATTACTTGAACCATTGAAAAAAAAAAAAAAAATGTGTATGTACACATCAATATACATTGTACATAAAAGACATGCTTACTGCAACGAATCGTAAATTTTTAAGTCTCATATTTTACAACTTAGAGTAGTGAGTATATCCCAGGGATTCCCCTCAATGATTTAATAATTCATCATGTATTTAACTGGATCTCCTCGAATTTCATCGAGATTTTTTTATTGTCAACACATTTTTCAAGATGGAAGTATCGAATATATATATATACGCATCAGGTAGTTCTTTTCACTGTATGAATTGTATTATAAATTTTCAGAAAAATTGAAGCTTATCGTCATTTGGCTTCAACCAAGTGTAAAATCCAAATGATGTAACTGTTACAGTGCGGATCGCAGCTATTTATCTTGTATTTGAGCGATACGGGCTTTGCTTCGTTAGGCCCCATATTTTTGATGATTGCGTGAAATTGCTTCGTTATCTGTTATGTCACACATATTCCACACATAGATAACTAATTTTTAAGTTGTCACGATCGATCTCAAAATTAGGTAATCTTTTGTGTGTAGCGTATGACGTAAAAACATTTTTTGTTTGTTCAGGCCTGGGTGTAATGTTTTTAGAGAGATAACTTTTTTTTTTTTTTTTTTTTTTCTTTTGGCAAAATCATCTATAGTTAATTATGAATGTAACGTAATTTGCAAATTTTATTAAATTATGAAGTTACTTTTGATATAATGTTTCGTGTTTTATTAAAAAATCATGTTAATAAAAAATGGTCATCTTTTGTTCTAGCTTTATCCACGGCAGCTGAAGATGTGGGAAATGGAATCGAGTTGCCGGAAAACGACACGAGTAAGTTTGTTTTTAATAATTAATTAGAAAAATTTCAAAAACATCAGTTAAACCAGTAATTTATGCTAAACTCATACGTTTTATCTGCGTTTTAAAATAAATAATTGTATTACTTTTGAACCGGCCAATCGATCGTAAAATTTTGACATTTTAACAGAGCGTGTGCTTTTCAAGAAAAAAAAAGCTCATTATTTACCGGTAAAGTAGGTATCAGTTTTTAACCGTCATGCACACGTTTATATCATCTGATGGCCGTTGCGGTCATATATGAAATCCGTTTGATATTTATCGCTGGAGCTCCGCTGGAGAAGACGATAAAACAGATATCTGCGTTCGTGGTGATACACCTGTTGGTTATACCTGCCGCTGCTGTGATGAGAATTTACCTCGAGCTGATTTCCCCCTTACCTGTAACCTGCAGGTGCTCGATCGATCGGCAAAGTTATCGATATACCTACATTTAATTTTTAACAAACGCGTGTGACGATATTTGTCTTTGAAGATTATTACTTTATTTATTGCACTTCAAGAAATGGAAAATTATTAATTTCAATTGAACAATCGTTTAATTTTTTTTTTTTTCCTAAATCGTCTCCATGAGCTGCTGCTCTTTGTGGGCACACGCTACCGATCAATCCGATTTTGGCGCTTCAATTTTTTTTTTTTTTTTTTTCTATTCTCCCTTTGCAATCGTTCTGGCAAAAAAGTTCGTTTAGAACAAAAGAAAAAAAAGCTGAGAGATAGAAAAAAAAAGAAACGGGCAAGAATAAGAAGAAGCGCGTCGTAGTCGTACAATAAATTAATGACAAGGTTCAATTGATGGTTGACCCTTGCGTGCCGCGCAACAATCAGTCGTACTCGCTCGGATTCGCGTGTACATATTGTACGTGCAGCTGCATGCCGCGTTGTACATAAAGTCGCAATCCATCCGAAATCACTCGGTTGTCTTCCTTTTTTTCGAAACTCGAACTCCCTGTGGTAAATCTTTGCCGAGTCACAGTTGTATGGGCTGTTGACTATTGTAAAATATTGAGATGAAATGCTTGGTAGCGTGAGAAAATTCAAACGAAGCATGGAGGTAAATTTTTGCACAATCCAATGTGTACAAACGCCAGGCGCGAACATCACTCCGAGGAAGGATAAACATTTTGCGCAATCGAAAACACGAAGCTTTTCCTATACGTACATATTACATACACCGGCTGGTCTAACGGCTCGTTGAACATAAACAAATCACTCGACTGTATGGAAATTAACCGGTAGCGCGAAGAGCATTATCTTCAACGCGCCAACGACTCATTGGGTATTTAACGTTAATTCATCACATTAGCTGATGCAATCGAACTTTCCGAAGAACATGACAAATTTTCATTGACAATTTATTGTTTATACTCGTTCTTACATCACACAGCACAGAGAGACACCAGACACGTGTGTTACTACATGGACTGTATACTGTTGTCCCTTTTTTTATACAGATTCACAAGTACCACACAACCCCTACTTTTAAATCTATGGACGATTTGTCGCTAACTTAATTGTTAACCAAAAACAAAATTTGTCGCTGTTTACAAAAACTAAGATGTAACAAGTTTCGCTGGCTCGATATCATTGGAAGGGGCTACAGCAAATCTGCAAGCGAAAAAATGAAAACCGTGTGCCATTTACCATTTGTTCCTTGATTTCTCAAGGATTCAAAGTTAAAAGGGTCCTTTTCGCGAATGTCAAGCCAACACGTACCTAAATAAGGTGTAAAAACATCCAAACCATTTATAATAATACCGCTTATTTACAAAAGTATGCTTGAATGTATTTCAAGATGATCCGGTGCAAAGTACACGTGTGTGTAACGCGTCTAATGGGCTGAAAAGGCAGTTGCTCACACGCGTGCCCTCAATTAGTGCGGGGCCCAATTAGTCCTTGACTAATTTGCACTGCGTCGCGTGTCTGTCGTCTATAGTCTAGGAGTCACTCTTGTGCACGGAGAAACAAAAAAAATGACGTCAACAGCAGCGCAGCGCACACAAGAGACCTTCTTTAGTGCTTACGTGGAAAGAAAACACTCATATCCTTTTCTTATGCACGTTCGACAACAATGGTTTTTGCTAACCAAGGTTTTGACGTGGGTACATCATAAAATTTCGAGGCCTCTTCAAATCCCGTATATATATATAATATAGTGTACTGATATGATATGCACTTTTTTCGTATCACCAGCCCTCGATACAAAATGTAACAGGCTCTTCCAGCCACGGCACGTGGAAATAATTACATGAATTCTCCCGCGGATGCGATATGTTTATTGTTTACGTGCATTGGGTATAAGTATGCCCGTGTGTAGGTTTACACGTGAGAAAGGCAGTGTTTGGTATATGTATTACAGCCATTGTGTAATTTCATTGGATGCTCTTGGATGTCTGATCGCTCGCGTGTTTACGATAGAAAAAGATGCGCTATTCGTTTATTGATGGATGTTATACTTGTGGTATAGAAATTTAAATTATTTGTAGTCTCAAAAAGTAAGAGAGAGAGAGAGAGAGAGGAATTTTTTACAAAATTTCAATTTAGATAGGGTGTGTTATTGTGCAGTGATGCTTTGGTTGGTTTGGTTGAAAAACATAAATTTCTTTCATTTTTCATTCTACGTGACAAATCAGTATAATCAGAGTACGCGCTTGCTGGATCACAAATGACATACTTAATTTATGCGTGTGGCTGTAGCTTTCATACGCACGTGAACACATTCACGCACACGATTCAGGTATACGATCACAAAGTTTCAATAATTAATCGTCGGCAAGAAGATGTCCTCACTCGATTGCACATCGATTATTTTTCTTTCTCCTTCCACTTCAATTGCATCATACGTGCATGTACATTTTAACGCGACCTTATGACCTATTCGCACCTTTAAAAGCATTGTACATTATCGGGGTCTCTTTTCAATGAAGAAAAACAAACAAAAAAAAAAAAAAAAAAAAAAATTTAATCAACATTAAGGTCACTTTTTCTTCTGGTAAGGATCACATGGAAAATTGGAGCGAATAACCGTGAAATTGGGGACTTCCGGCGACCCTTGTTTTTCAGTCGCCGTGAAGATTCTAGTTCCAGCTGGATGTTACCTGCAGATACGAGCTGGACCGTCGTTTACGTGTCGCTCGATCGACTCGACTTTTGTTCCTAACGATATATTTATGTCCACGGCCGTTGAAAAAAAAAAAAAAAAAAAAAAAAACTGCTGCAGCTTAATCCAACGATAATCACCCCAATTACTATTCCACACGCGATTATACACATATGCTTGCGAGCTCTAACTATATCATCGAATTCGTGCTCAAGTAGAGAGCATCAATACCGATTTTTTCCTTCCTTCGAGAAATACGCACATATAATTAACGATCGTGGCAGAAAAAAAAAAAAAAATAGAGTTTCCTGATTTAGTGCAATCGAAAAATCGGGGTTCTTCCTCGTGGAGGTCAACTGTTCCATTCGCTCAAGGTTCCCCCGAAAGGCAATTTCGACTCGTTTCGATCGGCCAGTCAATTACTGCCCAGGCTCGCGTGTGAATAAAATACGAGAGCCCCTGTTGCATATATTATTATTATATGTACACGTGGCAGGGCTATAATGACTCGACGTCCTGGGCCGTGCACCTACTTATCTCGTGGAAGTAAAGTATACAACAAGTTGTTATCTTGACCAAAGTTTCACGCCATATTGCAGGTATAGGTAGTTCAATCGATCGGAGAAAGAGTTGAGATCGGCATTGCCTCGATCCAAGTCACACGCCACTTTGTATCCCGATTACGCAATATAGGTAATATACGGTATGTTGGATAGGAAATCTTGTTTTTTTTTTTTTTTTTTTTTCCAATGCGGCTGGGAAACGACAGATGCCAAAGAGTGATTTACGCGAATGCCCATGCACGCATACTCAGGTAGACGCGTGTTGTTGCTTAGATAAGAGTTTTGTGATCGGAAGAGGGGGTTGGGGGAAAAAGTTTCTGCTTCTTCAAATTTTCGAGCAAGCGGCTCATCAGCCGCAGATAAAAGTCAATCGCATGGGGTCTCTCGCCCCTTCCAGGATTGACCTTCACCCGATTGACATTGCACGACGCCGGTGACAGCCACGGCGCTCGAAGAACTTTCCCCGGCAGCGGGTATGCGTTGCACGGCCTGTCTGATGCATATATATATATATTTGCGCCTCTTATCGACCCGCGATCTCGGACCGCGACATTGCACTTGGCTTCGCCCCGCGCCAAGGCCTCGCTGCCCTTTAATATGATTAATGGCCCCCACTTTTTTTCCTTCCCCTTTTGTTGGCCCTAATCCTCACTCGTGTATAATATACATATTTATACGCTATTAAATTGCATATGCGTCCGTATAATTAGTTGGTGCACGGGTCTTTCATGAAATTTATGTAGTTCAGTGGTCACCCGAGATGATTATTATGATATTACTTCCTACAAGGGCACGCGGATAGATGTCGTAAAGGAAAAATGATTTGAAAACTACTGTTATTGGCGGGTCACACATCCATCAATTGAATTTCGGCAGCCGTGCGTGGGACCGGTTATGAAAACGACACTGAAAAATCAGGCCCCTCTTGGTATAATTTTCCACTTTGTCGCCAATACATCGTAAAGAGCGTTTGCGCGGTAATATTATGCGATACGCAAACGGGAGATAGAGAGAGCGAGGGACTCTTTACGTGGTTGCACATGTGTGTGTGTGTGCAAGTCGGGTCATCTCAATTGAAGCGGAAAAGTTCAAGAGGGATCAAGGCGTTGTGACGCAAAGGAACGCGCGCAGCATCTGCTGGTGGGCCGACGATGGTGCCGCGGCAGCTGTATATATATATGTAACGCGCCAAGACCCCCCGCTGACGGCTTCAGTTACGACGACCACTGATGCTCGTATCTATACGTGTTATATATATTCTATTTTGATGACGTGCATAACTTCGACGGACGCGCAAATAATATATGGACGCTTGTTCGAATGTACGTAGTATCTACGAGAGCAAAGATTACGTTTGATGATACGCTTGGGTGGATTTCGACTGGGAAACGGATACTTTTTCCAGTTTTTTTTTTTTTTTTTGTTTTTTTTTTTCACCAAAAGTAAAAACCTGCAACAATGAGCTTTACCATGTATAAAATGTATTGCACTTGTCTGTCGGAAACAAAGATTTTTCTCAATGTGGGTGTTGCAATCAGTAACGACTTAAAACAACCTGTTTTGGCATAAAAGAAAGCACTTTTTATTGTAAATTCATGAAAAATCCGGATTTCCAAAAGAAAGTTTGAAGAACAAAAAATTGATGATACCACAAGCTCTTGGGACACACGGCCACTCGATACTTTCGTTGATGTTTTCGGCATATAAGTTTAGCGCAATCTATAAGTGACGGAGATTCCAATTTTTCGAGTACGCAATAACGTACACATTAAAGCAGCTCATTTGCGATTGGGACGTCAGCGAGTATCCCCCGATGTTCGTGCGGGTAATATGGAAAATCACGCAATTATCACGTGGGCGGAGGGAGGCCATCGTGAATTTTAGCCGATCATCGTCAGCAGTAATAGTGGCTAATTGGCCTCTGAGGTCGCTCAGCTCGTACACACGGTTACTCACGCGCCAAGACTGTATACATGTTACCATATTATCGGGAGATCGATTGAACAGAGTAAAAACGAGCCAATGTACTCGTTGCGATACGTTGATTTCTTTCTTACTTTTTTTTTTTTCTTTTCCTTTATTTTCATTTTAATTGTATTTAAAAAATAGTTCCAGTTATGAGTCTATTTTTTATGCGATTTTTCGAACACGCGTTGAAAAAAAAAAAAAAAAAAAAAAAAAAAATCAGATTTTAGGACTTCTAGATATACTTGTAACTAAATTAGAGTACTTATCCAGAGATATCGCTAACGCGTGTCTAACCACGTGGCAGACCTTGATGCCACCACCGCTATATACCAGCACTGCGTCGTTACCTAATGTCCACACTACAAACACACACACACACACACACAAATATAAAAGACGTTCAAGCATTAATGGGATAGTGAGAGCAAAAAAGTGGTGTATGATATGCATAAACAAGTTTTTGATTTTTCAACTGCAGATTTTGTTTTTAATTTGTCCTAAACAGCTAACTTTGCTTCAATCGACAAAATGACCCTTTCATTTTCCTTCGAAAAAGCATCGGTCGACAAAGGTATACGAATAGACATGATGAGTCGATTTCTCTGGCGAAAAGTCCAATTTTCCATCGACATCCAAGTCCAACCTCAACCACGAAATTCTGCGAAAAATTGAATAAAAGTTACGTCCACCGCACGAGCAACGCCGCAAAATAAAAAAAAAGCTCAGCCAAGCCTCGCGTGATTAACCAATGAAACCGATCAACCTCTCGGTTTGTATCTCGCTCGGCACGGCCGATGATTTCTCTGACCCCTTCATTTTGCACGTCATTCCCGTCACTATACACGCAACGATCTGTTACACGAAAGTTGGCAAAAAATAAATAAAACGAGCAACGAACATTTTCGCCAGCGACTGGCCGTGTAGAAAATAACAGTCTGCTCTACGTCACTTTGCATGCAAGTGTATAGGTGTAACTGGATCAACGAAAAGCTCAAGAAATCCCCTTGAGCGTGTGGAGCTTGACCGCAAGCGCACCGAGTACATGCACACACGCATACACGGCCGTACCGAAACGCGAGAGGGAAGGGCGGCTGAACTAGGACATCGGCACCCCGACCGAGTTGCGCCTGATGTGTGCATAACGTATATCGCCAAAGCGCCAGCTTTTAGGCTGCTCTATATTTCTCGACAACTGGGGGGAAAAGAGAGGTAAAAAAGTTGAAGTAAACACGCACAAAAAACCAAAGGGGAAAGAAGGGGGAAAAGAAGGAAAAAATATAACAAAGTCGGGCAACTCGTGCGTCAGAGCCGTGTACCTATAGTATAGTTCCTCGTAGCGAAAGAGGCCCACCCTCGAGCGCGAGTGACCCTGTCGGCCCCTTTTTGACGGACTATTTTAAAGCGCGGCCTGGATATCGGGAAAGGTCTCTTTTGGCGCGACCTACGTACAACGGTATACTTACGGGGAAAGATGCGAACCACTCGTTTGTTTTTTGGAAAATAAAGTACATTCACGGTAAAACGAAAGACTTTCTGCAGCGTTTAACAAGCAATCTCGCGAAAAAATGCGCCTTGTTGAACTATTTTGGTTGATTGCTTTGAGAAAGCGAGCTTTTGTGCAAAATGTATTTCAGTTTTTAATAATATTTTTTGCTGCTTCACGCGGAGGCTGGTTTTTTTTCTAATTGACAAAATATAAATGAAAAAACACACTTGCTTGGAATACGGCTTCATTGCATTGGTGTTTAAATTTTTTTATAAATTTTCTAAACAAAGTACTTGAATGAATGTGAACCAATCAATGATCCTTCAACTCTCAGCATGACTTATTGTGGTGATACAAGTACACCTACCAATAAAAATTATCCATCAGTACCCACGTTGAACATTAATAGTCGTCATTTTGCTGTTTCAGATTCCTTGGAATCACTGTCACATCTCGGTGAGTCTCTCTTTTTTTTTCTAACCAAAACACTTTTTAAGTTTCACTATTGTGTTGTTGTTGTTTTTTTTTTTTTTTTTTTTTTTTTTTTTTTTTTTTAATTACCCTCCAAAACCCTTATATTTCAGGTCAATTAATTTAATTCGATCAGGTTTCACAAACAGTTTTCAAGTTTTAACAAAGACAAAGCCTATAAATTACGAAAAACGAGGCAAAAGAGTAGAGTTTGCGCAGATTGAAGTTATACGTCTTCCGAACTTTTGGCCGCCATAAATCGAAACTTATTAACAACAATCGCCCCCTACCCCCCCCCCCCCCTCGTAAGTTAGCCGCTTAGCTCGACACATGTGGTTACACTTATATTGCACACATGTATATGTATGTATATATATATATATATATATATATATATATATATATACATTTCCGGGGTCGTCTATTGATTCTTCTAAATTAAGACCGCGTATTTTCTTTCTCGAATTCGTATAGTACACACCGCAAGACGAAATAACAAACTTACTCTCAAAGAAGTCAGGTTTCGTACAACCGAGGTAGTTTGAAAAAAAAAAAATAATAATTCCAACCTTCAATAAGATTTCATCCGAATGCAGCTCGCATACCGTACATTTTACATCGTTGCTACTGTTACTCTATCGACTAGAAGATAAAAGAAAGAAAAAGAAACGTATACCAATAAGCTGATTGTCGTATTTTTCCATATCTTAACGCCAAGACGACGACGGACGAATTACTGATTGTTATCACGTATAAATGAAGAAAAATTCGTTCATCTGATTGGACGAGTCAGATCCAAACGAAAATACGTCGAGTTAGGCATTAGGCACCCATTGGGTGGTGGATATATACATTTGCATGTATATAGTCGAACGACGCGCCGTGGCTTGATGCGGCCCATTTTCAAGCTCAACTGCGCCTATAGAGACACTCGTCACGACGTGGACCAGTATATGTAGGCAGTTTAGATACACGCGTATATTTATACGTACATTACAATACATGTACATACGGAGACGGAGAGTGAGAGAGAGGAAATGGGAAAATAGTAAAAAAAAAGGATGCACGCGGATGAAATTGCACGCGCGACCCAATTTAGCCGCTATGGCCACTCGAGACCTTAGTAGCCCTATATATATATACTTACGCACAAACACATGGCACTTTACGTGTACACTTATCGGATGGATCTTACGATTGCGCAACTCCTCTCCTCATGTATAAAATATACATTGCATTCAAGAGCTAGAACAGAGTTTCTGTTTTTTTTCTTTTTTTTTTTTTTTTTTTCATACTGGTAGTATGTTTTAATAAATGTTAACTATTTTGAATCTCCATAGTAATGGCACGGCTTTGATTTTACCTGGCTATACATGAAATCACAGAAAATTGCTAAGCAAAGTGAGGAAGATATCGATAAGAGGATCATTCAATTTAATTGCAATGAGTTTGCGTCGCGCACATAAAGTTAGTGGCCGTATCATTGCAATCCAATCAGTGGGAAGAGAGTAAAAAAAAACAAATTCCTTTTTGTTTGTTTACAAAAACGAGGTACCCAATCAGTGTCAATGACAATTAAGTTTCTTCTTTACGCGAATCGACGACTTTGTACTGCAACTAATTAAGCAGTTGCGCAACGTTTTTCGATTTTTACTTCTCCTTCTCTCTGTATCGGTGTTTATTGGAGAAAAGTGCGCCGTTTGCTAGAACCTCGTGACCAGCGCAACTATATGTACGATGACGCAGCACTTGCAAGCCATTCAATGAAAAATCATGATGGAAAGCTTTCCCAGCTAAAAACTGTGATGAATCCAAGGACACGCGTTCAGGACTTTTGGAGTCAAAGTTCGGGAATATAATATATTTATCGTTTCTCGTGGACACCGACGAATTCGCTCGCTCGGGGTTACTCCAGTTCATTTCAAGTGCTCGAAAGCTTTTTTTTTTTTTCTTCTTTTCGTGCACAATAGAAATAACAGACATCGGTTGAGCTTGTATATAGAATAAATTTTGGTTGCACGGCGCGAAAGAGAATTGCTTGATTGGATGATGATTTGCACTTGAAACGCGTTATAACGAGCGTCGAAATGTTATTGCGTGCTACGATCGGCCGCTGCGACATTTAATGACTAAAAATGACGTGGGTAGGTACTCCGCTGACGCGAGCTACATGACGCGGCGTTGGTATACCCGTAAGACTGTTATGTGCATTCACCATACTTTTGTACTATAAGTATACAGCCAAAGTGACGCATCTTACGATACGATTGCATAACCTTGACTCCTCTTTACGAACAAGTCGTACGTCCAAACTTGAACTTTCCTTGGATTTTTTTTTTCCCACAGCTAAGAAGTCTTGCCACAAGGGATTTTTCAATGCCCCCTTCACAAGCTCCACGGATGCAAAGAATGTCAGCAGGTTGATTTATCGCTTCAGGTTACGCGTGCGTTGCTCTCCCAATAAACCCAATCATGAAAAATCACCTTCTATACCTTGTAAAAATATGGGGCAGTTTTTGAGTTACGCGTAACATTTCGAGTAAGAGCGGAAGGCATGTCATTATGCAACTTAACACGGTCACTACCGACGCGTCAATGTCAAAGGCAAATCCTATTTGTCGATATACTAACGAGTGTGTAGATTTTAACCACTTGCACACCTGTCACCAATATTTCAGATGACGTCGTCGCGGTGCGTTGTGTCATTGCGCAACACACTTAGTGATGCATTTAAACTTGTTACAGTCGATTGAACGTCGTATTGTTGTACACGATGCAGATTTGATGATCGACCGAACATGTGGACGACAAAAAACTCTTCAAGTCCTTTTTTTTTTTTTTTTATTTCTTTGTTCTGCCTATGAGGAAATGCGTTTGTTCGTGTACGTATGTAAGAATTTTTCTTAAACTCAATGGAAAATAATAACTTTAGAAAGCGTTTTTTTTTTTTTTTTTTTCTTCTTTGAACAAAAAACAAACAATGAACTGTTAGCTTGTCCCTTGTGCTCCTGATGATAGGGGGGAAGAAAAAAGGGCAAACGGAGAAATAGGACAAAATAATAACACCGGCGCTCCTCCCTCGGCTATTTCCGACGCGAATAATCCGGTCGGCCGGTCAATAACTCCGGCTGCTATTAATAGTATATACATATACCTACATGCCCAAGTACAAGTACACACACGCACAGCAGCGTACATGGTAACCATTTTTTTTTAACGATCCCCATGTATTCCTACCTGTTCAAGAATTTACGCTCGTATATATTTATATACGCTTAGCTACCGATAAGTTGCTGTAATATACAATTTAAGCTATATATATTTGGGGATAACAAGTGTTGTATAGTTTACCGTCGCGATGTGCTTGACTTATAAATTTAGAGCCGCTTTCTCGTTCAGTCTGCAACTTGCGGCTTCTCCTTCGGGTGGACAAAAAATGTCATCATCTCTTGTATACATGGTACATTTATATCGAAACTGACAGTGAGCCTCGTGCTTCGTCTATTTCCATGGAATAGTGAGGAGCACGCGTTGGCATCGTGCTCGAGCCGAAGGGGGTGAGTGTTGCGCGGATGTAGCGCTGGGTGATGGAATATACCTATACCGGCCGGGAGGAAGTTCACAGGCTAGCACGAGCGTGGCTTCCCGGGGTGGAAAGTTTCGAGCGGGCAAACTTTTCCGCAGCTGCCTTGGAATCTTTTCCCCCTTTTTTCTCCCCCCACCCCCTTCTGTCGGTTTCACATTTTCCGTACACGACCTTTTTTTTCTAAGTTATTGCGGTCGTTGCTCCGTTTCGGTTGCTGGTGGCCAAGTGTGTGAAAGATCATTGGTTCGAGGAAAGGCGGGGGTCCTTTTCTTTGACTAGGTGCTTTTAGTTTTTGTTTCAAACGCGCGGGATGTTATTTTGGGCTGAAATCCTTGTTTTAAAAAACATTTTATTGTATACATCAACCAAATAATTAGTTACCCTCCATCTCATCGTCAAAAATTGATATTTGTTAAGTGATAAAATCATCGGACAAACAGTTATACTTACCTGACGACACATGGAAATTTGATTGTCATAAAAAAAAAAAAAAAAAAAACAAAATCACGTCATTTTACAATGAAATCGCTCGATTATGTTCATGTTTTGTTTCCCCAGGGGGGCTCGTTTAATAGTTGCCTGTTAAATATGTATAATTGTTCGTTTGCTTTGTTTCGTGAGCTTGTGGCTATTTTTACCATACGGGTTTTGCTTAGAGATACATCACATTAGGTTCTCCATTACGAATTGTTTTCTTTTTCGGAAATATTTTTATAAAAGTAAGACACGTTGATTATTATTTGAGCACACCCGAGGCAATCGTAATAAATTACAAGTTGTTTTTATGGGACACAGGTCCGTCTAATCATAGAATCGGGGATATTTAAATATAGCTTTGTTTAAATCGGTATCGAAATTTTCGTCCTCTGTATCAGCTCAATGGCTTGTATTCATATTTAAAAATGATGACTATTGAACTATGGTACTTCTATAAACTTTGTTACGTATGATTCAAGGATCGAAGGATTCTTCATAAAAGAAACCTCTTGATTAAAGGCGAGATTTTTACCTTCCGTAGGATTTATAAGATTTAAAAAATTCCATTATGCAAATGTGTAGGGAGTACTCCCAACCTTCCAAACGGTAAAAACTTGAAAACTCTTGTACTTTCCAACTAAAGCTCGTTACATTCACTCCATCTGCATTTTGATGAATTTATGATGTTACAATGAAATGAGACCGAAGGAATAATGGCTGAAAGGCGTGCTATACCGTGCCCCAGATAACCGAGTTACGTCACTATACTGCATGCGAGGGGAAGAACGAAGGTATACACATACACACGAGAGCTTTTTCGACAGCAGAAGAAGGGGATACTTACACGGGGCGTAAGTACTGCAGTGAAATCAGGAGAAAGGGGAGGGGGTGTATGGATCACGTTTGGGAAAAGATAAATCGGCGGCGTTGCTAGGCTACGCTCTTTTTTTTCGAGCTTATCCGCTTGGATGCCTCAAACTGAACTACGCTTCGATGGCCCCCTTATTTTCCCCTATATACGGACGATGCAACGATGTATTTTTATGTTTAACGTGATGGTTGGTGCTAAAAGTCAGCTGGGCCCTAAATGTACGCAACATCACAACATGAATCAACAATTACGAAATTGTATCTTACAAGCTGGGATTCAGTTCATTTTTTTGTTTCGTTCGTCCGATCGCATTATTATTATTATTATCTTGATATTTCACTTTGTAAAATTAAAAGTTTTTGATATTTATACGAGTGAAGACCCCGTGAGGCTTTTTTGCTGTTCACTTTTAGCTTGTAATTTCCTCATCGATTTTCAATAAAAGCCGTCTTCCATCACCTCACTGACAAATCCATCACACGGACGACTCATCCACAGTTGAGAGACAGATTTTACGTATTGGATGTACGTGTAACCTCTTTTTAGAAGTACATCCATCGAGAAGTAAATATAAGTGATCTTTGATATGATTAAAAATAGGCGTCCGGATTTTCCAACGGTCGAGTTATCGAAACAAACCATATGTACTTACATAGGGTATACATACAAGCGCGGAAGCACCACAACAACGGACTCGCGAAAATAAGCCTCGTTAGCTTCGATCTCGTTGATTGTTGTTTCATTTATATTTTGAGCGAGTAAAAATCTTCCAGCCAAGAGATTGAGAAAGAAAAATCAAGGGTTACTCGTGATTACGCGTATAGTACGTGGGTGCTGTATCTTGTCATCCAAATATAACCCCCGCGGCGTGTCTGCCTTCGTTCAAAGACTCACTCCTTGGCTGCTGCTTGTCTTCTTTCACAGCACTGTAATAGTAACATGTAAGGTGGTTGCAAGCAACTTTTTTCGTTGAGCTTTCACCGCCAGTCGTGGGAGTAAGAGAGTAACAATTCGAGCACTTTGGTGTCAAATTAATTGAGAAGCAATTGTAGGTCCACCGAGCCTTTATCCGGCCCAACTAAAAAGATATTGCTGAATCAAATACCAAAGATTTTTGTAATAGTTGGTTCGAATGAGGAAACAAAAAAAAAAAAAAAAAAATGTATTTTCACCTCTTACGTATTAGGGAGGAAGACCTGCGGCGTTGCTGGGCAATGCGGCCGTGCTTGGACGCCGAGTGCGAGAGCATCCTGTTTTTTTTGCTTTTCTTCTCCGTTTTCTTTTCTCCTTTTCCTCTTCTTTTCGTGTTGTTTCGCCAACCTAATATCCGCGTGCTCCCCGGATACCTTTATGGCCAAGGACGAAAAAAAGATACATATATACATATATATAGGTTCAGGGCACCCACAGATGCCGTGCAAAATTTTTTACTCATCCCTCTGTACTTACGTGTTTCTTGTACCTGCCTTGCTGTTCTTGTACACCCAGTTCAGATGCGGAATGTTCTTTTTCGACGTAATATTTTCAATTTTTCAAGGAATCAGGATAAAAACGAGCGCCCCGGTATTTTTTTTGTACCTGTTGAAAAGTTGCTCTCCAAAAAGAGCTAGCTGCTATAATTTTCCGAAAAGTGCTTTCGACGTGTACGCTTTCAAGAGTTGTACATCGCAACAAACGATCGTTCGACGTACCCGTATAGCGTCCGGGAAAAATAAAAAATTAAAAGAAAAACATCGATTGCGCAACAGATCGATCCAAGCGAGAGAGATAATACACGAGGGAGGAAAATGGTTATAAATTTTCCAAGAGCCGTCGACTTTTCGGATTTCATCGATTACGGATGTCATTGGTTGACGGCCATTGGGTATTGACAACACTTGTGTATTTTTTATGGGAGAAAGGTGCCAAGCTTTTTGACTTACTACCCTTTACGTAGTTCGTTTTATGTCCGAGTGCATAAATCAAGTGACTTCACTTGGAAGAAATATTACAAGAGTAGCTCATGCCTGTACATATAATTATCTCATGAAATTTACGTGACTTGTGGTACGGGTAACGTTATCGTTGTCGTGCAGATGTATGGATGTACGTACACGTGTCATTGACAATAAATTGTCAATAATTTTTATTATTTATTGACTTTTGTACTTATCAAATGCTGATATTTTGGTTAGTAAAAATTCTGGTACTCGAAAATTTTCGAAATAAAATTTCACTGCAAAATCGCATAGGTACTTACAACCTATAGTTGAATGACACCTACAATTTAGAAAACTGTCATGAAAAAAATGCAATAACCAATTTCTTACAAAATAAGGTTAATCCCTTGAATTAATACTTTTGTAATAAAAGATACTCTCGTATCAAAAGAAACGTGCCTAAAAATTAATTCTCAAATTTAAATGTATACTGTGCATTATGCAGTACGTACCTAACTTTGATGACGAAAAAAAACGAAAAAAAACGAAAAAAAAAAAAAAAAAAACTAATCGATACACATCACTTTGCCTTTTGCCAACTGTTACGTGCACAAAATCATCTTTTAAGTCAGATAACCTTTTCTAGTAATAGTAATAACAATAGAACCACTTTTTCTGTTATAGTCACGCGAATTTACCTACTTGTAACACGTGAATTGTTTTTTGCCTGGCATACGATTATTTTGCAGTGCTCTGTATTAGACAGGCTATAACGAGCAATATATGTACCCAATTGAATAATACCGCGTATAATGCCTGTGTCATTTGTTACTATAGAGGTGAGAGTTTGTGACACGCCGTGTGTGCTCGTCGTACGAGGTTACTTTGCTTCATTGATTATTAATTTCCTCGTATAGATTGTGCAATTTATTTTTTTTTCAATAAATTCTCTTTTTTTCTCTCTCTCTCGAAGATAAATGCAATCATCACTTTTCAGTTCAAAGTACGTGTAACTGTCAGAATGTACTCAAGTTTTGTTGTATTACAGTACCATCGGAAAAAAAAATAACTCTGAGCGGTGTGTCTAAAAAGATTTATGATCCAACTGATTTACAACTCAAGCACTTTGTCAACGTGTACAACGTATAATCTTCGAAGATAAACAACAGTATATTATAATCAAATATGTACGACGAGTACATTTATTAGCTCGAGCGATAAGAGGTGCGAAAATTCAATGTAGTTTTTAATGATTGAAAACAAAAAAAAAAAAGAAAAAATTGATCCTTCGAAACCACAGCAGATTTGGAGGGCTTTTTAAACCCGAGCAAGTTCGTTCAGAGTTTGGACGTCCGCAAGCCTCACTCACATATTCATTTCCCGTCTCTTGGGAAAACCTTACTTTGGACACAAGATGTGCAAAAATGAGCGAAAAATTTGTCGAGGGGGAAAACACGGAGACCCGAGTTTGGGTACGTTGATCCCTGCTTCTCTCACCCACTGGCAGAGTCTCCACTTACACAGAGTTTTGTTTAGCTTTGAAACCGCGATGCGTCTCGATACAACGTGTTTGCTTGCTCCGTTATGATTTACCTTCGAACTCGTGTTGGGTGCACAACTTTATTGCCTAAGGACAGCAAATAAACAAATCGCCTACAGAACACGCCAGATTTGGTCATTCGCAATATGCTCGAAAGCATTAAAATGGCTTGGGTATATAGCAGCTGGCACGAGAAACCAACTCGCGTATAATTACAATCATATTTTTACCAGCTCTTCTTTTTTTTTTCCTTGGCACCGACAATCCTCGACCTCTGGGGGAAAGAGAGTACCTGTACCTAAATATATATATATAGTTGTACCTAATAATGCAATATAATAATAGCCGAACCATGCACGATTCTCGGCTTGTTACATCGTTTATTGCTCGCTGTTAAAATGTTTATGTACGAGCTTTTTGCACATTTCGGCTTCTATCTGTTTCGTATACACGTACTTGGGTTATTCCGAAATGCTTTATTGCTGCCAGTTCTGCAGCTAATGCCTTCGAACTGTATACCTTATACACACGTGCACGCAAAATTCGCTCGTTCAAGCGGAAATAGACGCGGGCCCTCGTGTGTATACGTATGGGTACAATATATACCATATATGCGCTGGTTGATTGTGCAGCAGCAAAAGCTTTTAGAAAAGAGTGGGTATATATAATGTATATTATTCAGGAGAGAGAGAGAGTCACATCTGGTGTCTCGGGAAAAGGACGACATGCAAAAGAGCTCCGCACTCGCCGGAGAGGCGAAAATAACTGCTTAATCCGTTTGGATTGGCGCACCGAGGCTGTTTCGAGGGGTGTATACCTATATAACCAATGACCGGCGCGTTAGCTCAAACAAATCATTAGGCTAGGGTATCTTTTGCCACGGATAATTTTACCCAATCGGGGTACACTTGAAACAATAATGCGCTTGATGAGATTTGAAACAAAATAAACAAAGTTCGTCTTTGGGACATGGGGCATGAGTATATTATAACAAAGGGGAGGTTGAAAAATCGGGCACCGGTATAGGTATTTTATACGAGTATTTTTTTTTTCTCGCGAGCACTCATCGCGCGTAGAGAGAGTGCAAGACAATATATAAGTATGTTAGACTCGTGTGCGGGAGATAAAAGACGAAAGCGCGTCTCGGTGATGGGGATGACGAGGCAAAAAAGCATTTTACATTCTTCCTTGGGACGGATACATCAGCCTGCATGGAAAATTCGTCGTGAAACCAGTTGTTTTTTTTTTTTTTCCTTCTTTCTTTTTCTTCGGCCAAAGAAATGTTTCCCTGGTCTCTTTATACTCGTGGGAATGCCCATCACACAAAGACGTAGACTTACGCTTCATCCGCGTGGAAACGTAAGTACATCTTCTACCTTGGTGCTGTTTGAGGGAACGAACAACCAAACGAGAAAATCATCAGGAAACTTGACGGTAGACGCCCCGCGTGACTATAAACATTCACGTGATGGCACGAGACAATTCTATGGGCGAATCAATCTGTTACGCGGTGCAAAAAAATACACAAGGGGAATAAAACAATAGCATTGTTGCTATACCGTTGGTCTTGCACGAAATACCAAAGATGCGGAAAATCGGAAAATGATACCTTGGTTCTTCAAGTACAGCAGCTATATAGGGTCTTGGAGAGCTTCCAGCCCGGCAGTCCACGTGTGTGCCAAAACACAATTTTCGTTGGGAGAAAAGAGGACGCAACGCGACGGAGGCTTCCACGGGAGGATATTTAGCGAGCGTCGACCCCGAAAAAGACGTGAACGAGGAGGAGGAGGACGAAAAAACCAGAATTGCACACCAAAAGCCGTACACACATACCTCCAACCCCCTAAGCTCTCTCTCTCTCTTCTGCGCTTATACACCAGCGGGACACCTGTATAATATATACATGTATTACACTGTGTACAATAGGTACACACTTAGACCCAGTATAGGAAGGTATACATACGCTTACAGCGCTTCAAAAGAGAGAGAGAGAGAGAGAGAGAGAGAGATAACGGAAAAGGTATATAGAAGAAGAGAAGCTGCTAAGCAAAACGAGAACGAGGGAGGTATACTTATTTAGGTAAGGAGAAGAGGAGGCCAGGTGTTGACCGCGTCAACGTATAGCTTCCTGTACTTACCTACTCTCAGGCTGTATAAAGCACCGCTCGAGAGGACTACGACGGCCACCTCTCATACTCCCTTTTGCGTGATGCGCCTCTCTCTTCCCCCCCCCCTTCTGCAGTCCTCGTCCTGTCTTGTTCATCCCTCGCGCTACCAGTGCGGCAACCTTGCACCTCGCCTTGCACAAAAAAGCGTACACGCCGGCGACTTTTTTCCCCGCGTTCCTTCGAGACCGTGTGCGTATGGAGAACCTCCGCTTGCGTCGTCATCTTCGGTCGCTGCTCCTCCTTTTCTTACGCCCCGAAGGGAAACAACAAATGAACAAATAAATAATGACGCCGTGTGCTGTACGGTGGAAACTGACCTTCGACGAAAATGTAAGGTGCACGCGTGCAAGCTCCTTTTCATTTGTTTTGCTTCTCCGCGCGTCTCGTTAGATCGTCGACTTCTGCATCACCGATACTTAAGTATATACTCACCTTCACGTGCCTAATGTTATTGTGCGTGCAATATATTGTCGAAAGAGGTGAACAGGTTCAACTGAAACATCCATGACACACTTGTGCATCGGGTACTACAGAGTTGCTCCAATTCGTTGCAATTCGAGGCACGTGGCGAGAGAGCGATAAGATGCACTTGAAGGCTTTTCTACGAGTGGAACGCTCTGTGTGCCATGTATATATACGTATAATATAGTGACCACAAGAGCTTAACTCATTTTATTGCCGTGACGTTCTGTAGGGAAGTTTAAAGTTTGCTGTTGGAAAGTGTACGGATTGAAAGGAAACCCTCGATGTTTGGGTTTTCGTATGCAGTTGTGGCAATTTTTATAACAATTTTGGTTCGACAACAGATGTCATTGTGAATCAATAGTTCAACAAAAAAAAAAAAAAAAAAAAATTCAGACTGTCTTTTCATTCGTCTAAATGAATCTCATCAACAATATTTTACCAATTTTCGCAAATAGAGCTTTCACACCGAATCCACTCAGTTTATAATTATCACCAATTGTACCGATGTCATGATTTTTCGTATACGCTTTTTTACTACATATGAAAGAGAAAGAGTTACTATTGCGGCTGAAATGTGCAAAAATTATGTACTTTGGTAAAAAGCTCTTTTAACGTGGCTAATAATAGCAGTGATGATTACTTTATTAAAAAAAAAAAAAAAAAAAGATTCACACGTAGATAGTGATAGATAAATCGTGAAAAAAGCTTACGTGGATGCAGTCACGGTTCTATCAACAGTGAGACTACAGGATAGTATAGGAAGGTTTATCGAAATATGTTGACTATATATCTGCCCCCTTGATATATTGTTTCAGTATGACGATTGTTACTGTAAAAAAAAAAAAAAAACCGTTAAAGTATTTCACGTGATATTCACTACGTTTCCACCCGAGTCGTGAAATACTTACATGTATACGTAATCTTCTTGAATTTTAATTTATCTTTCTATTTAATTTAATGATAAATCTTGCACACGAAACAATTCAACTGAGATTTTACAATTATTGAAAAATAGTTTTGCCATTCATAAGAGACGATATTTACTTATGATGAAAAAGCCGGACTTATTCAGTGTTTGAAGTACTTTTCATCGTGAAAAAACTTGAAAAAAAGCCTTGGAAATATATTATCTGACCCTGTAATTTATTTAAAACACAGAGTGGTCAGAAAATATAAAAACGCTTTCAAACATTCCTCCGAATGTTTATGATTTTTGACATTGCACGCTTCACTTGAAAGTGATAATTTTTATGCGCTCGTAAAGTCCGGACGAAACCGTTTTTTTTCTTCAAGTCGAACAATGTGAGGAGAAGGCCGATTGCAGTTTGTCCCGACAGAGTAAGATGACCTTACAAGGTTGACCAAAAACGACAACTGAGTTGTCAAACGAGACTAGATTAGTCGAAAAATACGCCTCTTTTTCCCATGTACCAGCTCCTCTCGAAAAATCCCTACACATGCATCATTTGTACACACGTTATTTTTTTCAAGAGTCTCGAATCGCACGACAAATCCCGCAACGGATGATACTGTACACGTAAGTAGGTAGGATATCTACCAACAACAGGGCTCAATTCACGGCATAATCTAAGAAAAGCTCCAAGTCCGACGGATAAGCTCTCGCGTCTGAAAAAAAGCTCAGCTGCCGCGGTGACGTCAAAAGTCACCGGCTGGCGCGCAGTTTTCGTGGAATAGTGGTGCTGACGACTCTCTTTGCGAGCTAATGGAGAGAGAGGGACGAAGAAAAATATTACAGCTATAGCTCTGCGGAGCTTGTTCAATTTGTGTATTATTAACTATAGACAAGGAGCCTCGACGTTCTCGAGCCTATTTTTAATGATAATCAGGCCAGATGAGCTGTTACTACCGAGTTTTTTTGGTAATCAGTCCTTTCTTTTTATTTTTCTTTGTTTCGACGCTTTGCGCATAGGTCGAAGTAAAAATTTTTAAATAACTACAACACTTAAAAGTGCACTCCTCGAAACACCTCGGCCAATAAATTTCCGAAGAACGGAGTGTACCTAAATACACATCCATCGGGCAACAGCAGCACGTGCGAGCTTTGGCAAAGCGATAAAAAAAAAAGACGTTCGGCAAAACCGTGTAGACCAACATAATTTTTGCGCGAACCGTGGTGTGTTTGCTCGCCACGTGCGTCTCGTGCAAAGGGAAAAAAAAGGGCAGTGTACCATCCGTCTCTCGATAAACGCGTGTGTTTATTATTTATTCATGATATCGTTTGACCCCGTGCCTTGGCTTCAACCGCACGCGCGCCCTTTACTCCCTCGTCCTTTCACGCGGGAGATTCATCCTCTCGGCGGTCGGCGCGTGTATACACCGACCCATGACACAGGTAGTCCTTGTTTTCGCGCCAATACGCGCACAATATACATGCAAATAAATATGGTAAACGCCGTGGAAGCAGCCCCGTTTTATTTGACCAAAAAAAAAAAAAAAAAAAAAAAAGGATAAGGACCCTCGCGCACGTGTCGCGTTTTTTCACTTCTCGATCCGATTCCACGTGCGAGCTTATTTGCGCCAATATACACAAAAAGGGTCTATTGACGGATGACTGTTGTACCTTATAATATATTACACTGCGCGTTCATTTGTTGCACTGGAGGCGCGCAACGCGTTTTCCTTTACGCGAGATGTGCGCTTGAACAATCATAAATCATTTTCGAAACTATTGTCTTGTTTTTTTTTTTTTCTGTTTTCTTCTCGTAAAACAGACTATCCAAATTGACGAGGCTGTGAATAGCTATATACGTCAGGATCGAGCGCATGTCTGTTTTATTAGCGTCTAATGAAAAATTATTGCTGTCACTGTCTCCCTGCTCTCGTTTATGGAAAAAAAAAAAAAAAGAATGCCGCAGTTGGTCTCCGCTGACGTCAAATCCTTCGGCTTTGCGCGCGGCCCGGTATTGTATGTGTTTTTACAACTAGATATAAGTACATGCATACACGTTACACAATTATAAGAGCTGCAGCCGTAGGTGTATATACAATGGTGCTACCGTCACGTGCGTCTTATATGTCAGACGAGACGCATATATAGGTAAAGTATGACGATTTCCCTGACTCTGCAGCGGATGATCAGCCCGCGTGTTCGCGCGAATGAGCTGCCTACTGTTGTAAGTTGAGGCGATTTAATGGCGTATTTATGTACATGAGCTGAGAAAAAAAAAAAATTACTTAAATAATACTGTTGGGACGAGCGACGATCATGATCTTTTTTTTTTTTTTTTTCGATCAGATTAAAAATTATTCATTAATCTTCCAATACTCGTGTTTTCTTTCCCGATTGAGGTAGCGAATCCGAACCCGATTGAAAAGCTGTACATGCAAATATTAACGTGCATTTGCAATTTCCAAAGTAAAACTATCGGGAGATTGAATAATCCCATCGCAAGCTCTCAAAGTGGTCTGCAGACTTGAACGTAATGATCGTCGATCTCTGGGAAAACCAGTTTAAACGCATATGTTTTTCCTTGGAGGGGAAAAACTAATGATGTATAAATTATATTTATGAAAAATAAAAAAAATAAAAAATAATAATAAGAAAATAGTGGTATAATGCCGATTACCGCCTTCTGTTGCAGATCCGCCGGTCGAGGGCGCTCTCTACATGGTGTTCGGCGTCATGATCGCCATGATAGCCGTCGGCGTCATCATCGTCCTCGTTGCCGTTGGCATAAGGTGAGCTCGATCAGCATTTTTTGCTTTTCTCCATTACCATACACATAATTATGTTCAACGAGGAAGCGAATTCTTGCAAAGTGTATACCTCCCATCAACAATAAGTTTGTTGATTTGCATTGAAACGTCTTTAAGTATGTTTTGTTTGTTGTCGAAATTTCATTTCGCAACCTTGAAAGCTCATAAAGCCCAAAGTCACACGCGGTGCGGGAGAAAAACGATAAACGAGCCAATCCGCTCTTCAACTTTGCAATCGTTCATTCCTTTTCTCTCTGGAACAATAATTGCAATCATGATGAATAACGTAAACAAAGAGACAGCCTCGTGAGCCAAAAAAAAAAAAAAAAAAAATTAACAACAAGCCTTGAAAACAATAACAACCAGTTGGTGTTCCCTCCCACCCCCCGAAATTTCGACGCGTCTAACGAAAAACAAAAAAAATAATAATAATAATCGGATAAAACCACTTACGGTGAGATGTCGACAAACTCACGGCGCGACGAGGGTATACACGTGCACACGAAGGGTATCGAGTCCCTCAATTGAGGACATGAGTGTTCAACTATCGAGCGAATTGATAATTAAGAGCATCCACCGACTGTGGTCCGACCGGCCGATTTCGAGAGCACACATCCATGTATTGTCGTCCGCGTGAAATCTCGAACGATCCTCTCGTCCGTATAATACATGACAATATGTAGCATATACTTGTAGCATTTGTATATGATAATTATTTGTATCGATTGGTGATCGGTAAACAGCACGAGGAGCGACGTAAATTACCCCACTGCGAATTCGCTTTTAAAAACTATAGTAAAGCGATGGTGGGTGCGATCATCGCAACACAGCGATGTGTCATCTGAGCCGCCTGTCGGGAAAAAACAACAACAATCGGCCTAGTCACACAGCCCGTTAAACTATAGCTGATTAGCTAACTCTCCGTTGTGCGTGTATATATATGTATACTTGCTTATACCTGCGCATACACTTCCCCAAACGTATATATCAAGCGTTCAAGCTCGTGACTGCGGTAGTTTCCTCATTTTTTTGCGTTTAATTGAACGAGCGAGAGAAACATCCGTAATATTATACGCTATTGGCTCGACTACTGGATAATCGGTCCTCTCCTTGCGCAGGTGTCGCTCTTTTGAAATTAAAATAATAATGCATCGCGTCAAATTGAACTATAAAGTGACTTTTTGTGGGATCAGTAGGGGAAAAAAAAAAAAAAATTAGTCGCCACACAGGCTTGGGAATGTCAAGGCTAATGGAATCATTTTGCACGAATTATGAGTACTTTGCGTGTAATTTGCAAGCGTATAGTGAATGAAAACAATAAAAGTCAGGACTCGGCTTTGGGCTCTACTCGCTACTAAATCCATACATTCTCTTCATGGTTTTTTTTTACAAAGTGTTGATGATTAAGTAAATAAATAAACAAACAATTTATCTGCTCACAGCTCTTGGGAATAAATAAAAACATGAAGATTATATCAATTTTCTGTGAATAGTCGTGCGAGTAAAATAATGGAGAGAAAGAAAAAAATTTTGATCTCGTGTGTAGAATAAACAATGAAATTGATAATAAAAAAAAAAAAATAAAAAAACAAGGGCCCCCAGACTTTTAGGAACCGCGTGAAAAATCTTTGCTCAACCAGAATTCGCCGGATCGCTCGTCCTAAAAATAGTGGAGTTCGTGCAAGGTTCGTTTACCCAACCACGCTTTTTCTGCACATGTACATACACTCGTTATCCCCCTATACAGAATTGAAAAGTTGGCGGTGGAAAAAAAAAAAAAAAGAAATCCTCGAGCACGGCAAAACGCGTTGTCGAATTCTACGAGGAAAATAAGAGATGAACGAGACGCCAATGTCGAGCCGAGCGAAAAAAAAGACATTATTACGCAAACAGCTGGTTAGTACGCATTATATATCGTGTCTCAGTTTATTCGTTCAACAAACTCGAGCGGCTTCCCTGACTTAAGTTTGACGTTTCACGCGATTATATTACCTGCGATTGCAGACAGATTATGATTAATCCGCGGCTACATTGTGACTCATTTTCATATGTATCATTTTATTGTGACTCGTGACAATAAAGTAGTGCTTTAAAACTTTTGTTATTATTTTTTTTTCTTTATTACTAAATGTAGGTTACCGGGATGATCGATTAGTTGGTTACACATTTGGATACATCGATGACTGACCGTTGGAGGATGGTCAAGAATATACGCGTTGTCTCATCGTCAGTTGCGTTGTATACGTCACTCTCGCGAGAAATTTAAATGATGGTTCATTCGTTGCGTAAATTTTTGCTTAAGGAATAATTTTTTTAGCTTGAAAAATAATTGTTTCTCTTTTCTTTGGATATAGCAATGACGCGTGGCTTTACTTACGAAGGGTTGAAACAAAGAAATACTGAAACACATCGATACAGCTGGCAGCAACGAATAATTTGACGATCGACACCGTAATTCTCTGACTTTACTGCAACAATGACGAATTAACAGAACTTGAATGACAAAAATTACAATTGCAGTTCTTTTAAAACCCTTTTTTCATTATACTGAATTGTTTGAAAACAGCCCTGTCTAGTATAGTGCTTCGAGTGATGGTAATTTCCTCGTTACAATTTCCTGCTCTTTAGCGAGGAATTGCAAATTCAGATGGTAATTTGTTTCTAACGATTCGCTGGAAAAGTGTACAATTGTTGATTGTCAAAGATAAAATTTTTAGCGAAATCATGATTATATTATTATTTTTTTTTTTTCTTCAAGAGCATAGATTTTTTCATTGTAAAAGCAGTATAACTTGATTAAAAATCACACACAATCCGGGATATTGAATAATTGAGGGTCCATTAGTTTATTGTCCGATTGGGTATTTTATTTTTGACCCACTAGGGTAAATTTAGCATGTGTGCATAATGTAATGTCACTGATGAAAACACGCATTTACCCTCATCCACGACTGATGTGCATAACGATACATTTACGGGGATTATTTTTGGACGCAGGAAAGTTCATAAGCGTCTCGTTGTAATATCAATAATAGACGCAAATGTGCGTTTGATTTTGATCTCCTTAAACGTGACGAGCTCCCACGTAACCAACCGCGCTAGCTCTCGTGTTATGTGATAAATCATTATCTCGTGTTATGCGAGGCGTCGTATAAAATAACGCGTTCGGCCAAACAAGCGTGACCAAACACGTACTATTATGTGTAACACGTGGACCCACCAGCGATTGCATATTTATTTTGTAGGCAGAAGCGCGCGTCACTGCTTTAACGTTATCGTCGCGCGTTGGCACCAAGCACAAGTGAGTTGTTTATTTTAGTCACTCGAAAAAAAAAAAAAAAAAAAAAAAAAAAAAAAGAAAATCTCTACGTTTTGAATAATCTTTGTAAATTTTTCTAACAAAGGAGAATTGATTAGCTGTGCACACGCAGGGTGTGTAACATTAATACGTGCAACTTTCGTGTCAATATATCCAATGTAATTGTAAACGATAATCTGAAACTTTGGGAGAATAATTTTCCATACCTCGATACGGGTTTTTACAAAAATCCCTTCGTTGATTCTTTTCTCGAATCTTTTGAAATAATTAGTACACAAGCAGTAACACAATAAAAAAAACCGTAAATCTTTCCAGAATCATGCAAAGTTTCCAATCTACGTCAATCGACAGTTTTCTGTTTTCTCATTACATGCAAACACGGGAAAATTCCAAAGAAAGTATCGGTAAACTTATTTACTCCGTGCTATCATCCGACTAGATTCCATTAATTTTTTTCGTAGATCAGATCTAAAACAAATATCCCGCAGTTTTGTGGTGATAATACAGAGGAAAGTGCAGTTACATAGTCAAGAGCATGAGCCACAAATCAGAGAAACACTACAATTACTATTTTTGTTCAAAAATTTCGTTATTGTTAACAATTTCATTTTAGGGATTGGAAGTTTATAAACATTAGTAAAGTTGGTGTAATAATTATTTGACAAATTTACAAGAAAATCATGTAATTCCCAAAGAACAGATCGAGTCACGTTTTGGCGCAATCAGTTGGGAATTGAGAGATAAAAGTTGGACTGGCAAGTTATAAAAGTACATATTATTCGGCTCTCACGTCAGATTCGAAAAACCATCCACTATTCGTCGAGTCGAATGAATTAAATAACATGCGATTCACACGGACGCTCAAATTAATTTTAATGAACAGCAGTTTTTCGACCTGCTGGTGCAAAAAGTCTATTGCTCAGTAGTACGGTGAAACTTTTTCTTTATCTCAGTTCTCAACTGATTCGAGATATAAAGTATAGGGAGGAACTATCGCCGATACACCGAATACGTGCGAAGGAGTACAACGTGACCGATAAGCAGGTCGAGTCCATTGTTACAGACTCAATGTACACACACACCACCTTCATGGTATACGCACACGAGATATTTATAAAACGATACTCAATGGAACATATAATATATTACACCGGATACCAGTGTACCCACACTCACATGGGCTTATCGATACCTGTGACGGATCAATGTTGTTATCGATACAAATCTTTTCATACCGTATTACGTATAAATACGATCATGCAAACTTTTTTTACTTTTACACACTGGCTATTTAATAATTAATAACAATTCGAGCGCAACCTCCGTTGAGACTCTACACGTCACTAATTTTTCTGTATCTTCTTTGTCAATCTGTGGTGGTACTTATTAAAGCATAGCTTACATAACGTGCATGTGCGCAAAATATACGCGAATCGATACGAGGAGCTTCAATCACCAATAAAATCGGCCTGGCGGGCTCATTAATATTGGAGCGGTCCCCTGCACCCGTCCCGCTTCAAATTATTCACGAAATCAATTCGGACCTCCGATTTATTCACCGTCATTCAGCTCTATACAAATACATGTAAGCCCGGCATCTGCATTATGGAGCAGCCCAGTATACGTGTGCGTGATAAAAAAGAAAAGAGGGATGGTATCCCCGTCCAATGCTTTCGCTCGACGTCATCCTCTTTACCGAATGTATTTTTTTTTTTTTTTTTTTCTACATCATCTTCTTTTTCATGTACACCCACGTGCAGGTATATATAAGCTCATGATTATCGTACATAATTATGATGGTATACGAAAAAACTCGGGGAAACATGCATGGGTATAAATTGTACAAAAATACGTACCCGTAGTATGCATTACGGGAAATAGAGATGATGATGATGATGATACGAGGGCGTCTGCATGGCAATTCAAGCGCGCGATTGAAATAGATTTTCCATCAAGTTGATAATGAGAGGCATCGGGTCTCAAGTGCCGCGTCCGACGTGTGCTTTTAACCGTATCTCGCTTCTACCGAGCTATGATAGCTCAAGCGCAAAAACCACTTCGACAACGCCGTGTAGGTATATCGGCTGAATGTAAAATCCAACTCCATCGGGCATCACTGATAAATACTATACCGATAGATCCACGCTGCCCATTACACCGCACTCAAACTGCCTACACCAACCTTTTTTTTAATTCCTTTAGCGAGCACGAACTCGTACATAACATACGCCAAAGTCCATTATTGCAAACGACTCTTTTATTTTTAGCCTTAGCCAGCCGATGGCTCGTGAATAAGCTCCTCGAAGCGAATTGTCCTTTTGATGAAAGTTACTTTCCAGAAAAATAAGTGAGGACATACCTTTTTTTTTTGGATTTTTTTTTTTTTTTTTGGCGATGCCATGCAGACTGATCGATCGGCCCGATTGGTACTTACTTTGGATTATTTAGGCGTGAACAATTGTATAATTAAATACTCGCTACAATTATTGCGATCTCTTGTGTTTTCAACATACACGCGATGATGTAGATGACATAATATACATGTGCGCATGATTACGCTCATTCAAAATCATCAACAAAGTTTTGTACCACAAAGCAACATAGATTATATATCATAATTTATTGTCATCTATGTCGCTGTAGGTACACGTCACAAGTCACAATCGTGGTAAACGCGCGGAATCATCGCGTGTGTGTTGCGCGTTAAAAAAAAAAAAAAAAAAAAAAAAAAAAAAGATTATTATTCGTTGTTGCAGTGTCATTGATTCATGCATAAAACATCAACGACTTGCAGGACAAACTCCAATGATCGCTCAATTCTAGAGCAAAGCAAAACAATAACAAAAAAACACCTGTACGGCTCGAAACATCAATATTTTCCTCTTTTATCTATATGGATAATATAATCAACGTTGGCCGAGCGATTGACGTCCAAACACATTTTTCCTTCTCGTCGCGTGATTTCCACGCATAAGTACGTATATTTATACGTCACAAGAAAGGGCCATTGTGGTCATTAGGTCGCATGCAGGTAATTGGATTTAAGACTCATTGGAAAAAAATATTGTTTTTCACTCAAAGAGCCGGAAATGTACATATACCATACCCAGTGGTAACATTATAGAATATGATATCCGTAGTTTCTATGTCGTCAAAGTGCGTGCATTGTTCTTGTTTACGTTTTGTAATCAATACGTATATTTACGTATGCCTATGCACGGGTGAGTGTCTTTTTTGAGAAAAGTTTTTAAAATTTCCATTGAACGCAATTTATGAACTCTTCAATCGACGACTTGACAAAAACAGAGACATTTTTTTTCCGAGTATATGATTTGTCATAGATGACTAACCCACGAAAGGTCGATATTCCGAAAAGTTGTACACATAAATACAACGAAGCTGATATCGATAATATACGCGGTTTCGGAATTTTTACCTCACCCTGAGTTGGTGATTGATGATTCAATTGTTCTCTGAAAAAAAAAAAAAAAAAAAAAATACATTCAGTTTTTATGAAACCATTAACTAAACAGAATTTCAACTTTTCTCAAAAATGGTACCCACCCCTAAGGCATATTGTTCGCACAAGGGCTCGTTTACTAAACTTGTACACCCATACAATCATGCAAGAGGCACTACTTTTTGTTCAGGAATCACATGGAGTTGCATTTGATTAGATAATAATTAGGAAACCATATGAAACGTGACTCGGAAACTTTGCCAAATAGCCGTTTCCCCTCGCGGATCTTGTCGGTCTTCAATTCAAGCGCGTTAACATATATCCTTTACCATCGATGTCGAGATTAATACATGTATATATTTTAAAATCACGTCACTCATCGCTTACAAGTAGGATTGATCGTCCAGTCAATTACCTGGTACCGATTGCAAACTCGCTCAATCATGTGACGTAGAAGAACTTTTTTACGATTTGATCGTCTATAGTTTCGAGTGGTTGAAACATTTTTTTCTTTCTTCCTTTTTTAATTACGTTCAAAGAAAATCCAGAAATAGAAATGCCGTTTACATTCACCCATACAACGCACACCGTAATATCGATATCTCGATTTAATTTCATCGAGAGCAAAAGCTTTCACGGTCCACGTATATATGTACAATTGTAAATAACGTGTGCATTAGCTCAACTATACTATTGACAATAACGTTCGACCAAATTTTTGGCAAAGACCGTCCCCGGCTTTTTCCACTAATGCGCGTGTACATTTGTGTACGTATACGTATGTATGTATACGTACAGCGAAATAATCGTGCACGCGGCGAGACTCTCGGGTGCGCGGTAAGTATACTATTTTAAGGAGCCGTCGAGACTCCCGGACAATGGCTCTATCCCGACAGCAAATGTCTGTAAGGTATATATACCAGTACCAACTTCTTCGGGTCTATTTTCGTGGATATGCCGTTTAGTTTGGCACGTGAATTCGCAGTATGTGTGTGCGTGCGTGTACAAATATAATCCATCAGTCGAGGCTCGTGGAGCAGTGTTTCCGCCTGCGCGGTCTGATGTGCATTGCCTCTTTTTATGAATGTACTTATAGAGCAGGAGAAAAAAAAAAAAAGAAAAAGTTTTTATCGCCAATCGAAAGAAAAGGGACGCAAATGAAGTAAAAATCGCCAGGCAGTTTCGTACATCAGCTTTGCTTTTCGCGTGTGATATAAATGTATGCATTTACTCGAAGCCAGTACCAAATAAGTATAGTCTCGGTCTCCCGTTGTTTCATTGTCAAAGAGCACATTGAATGACATTGTACGTGTACCCCCATATACAGTGACGCGTAAAAGTTTATACCTCATCCATTGGCCGATAAAGCTCCGGTCTTGGCCATCAGGTATACACGTAAATATACATTGATGGCCAATTACGCATACGCGGCCCTGTTACATGCTCGGGCTCGCTGTTTCCGATTCACGTCAGTTCATCATTGGATAAGATGATCACTCTTACATACGTATACATTATATACCTTCGTATACCTGCTCACATACATAGGATGGGAATAAACAAAGATTTGAATCCGTGAGCTCGTGCTTTCTTTCATCCATTTTATTTATTTATTTATTTTTTTTTCGTATCGTCATCTCTTGGCTTTTGTTTCGCTCGCGTAAAAGAGAAAAGAGCCTCTCTTTATATACATAGACCGCGTGCCATATAACGTGATTGCAACGTTGTTATACACGCATCAAGGGAAAATTTGGCAAATCGCTGCATATGTGCTCGAGCTTTCATAATATACAAATAGATTGACCACCGCTTCGTTATATATACCTTACGTCCTTCATTAGGAGCGATCGTTACTTTTGTGTGTGTAATCGCGAAAATAGGATAGTCCACATATGTACGTTATCGTCATCGAGATCGATTGAAATTATGCACGCAAACAGATGTTACACATACAGTGGATATCGGTTTAGCGTAACGCTGATAAAAACAGATTCGAAAGATTATATACATTTATACCGGTGATCCGTTATATAGAACGCGAGGGCGGCTGTTATATAGCAATAGTCGGTTAGACTTTGCCTGCCGGAGGAAATGAGCTTTTGTCGTTGCATCATTGGGAGGAAAAAAAAAAAAAAAAAAAAGATCAACAAACAAATGCAATAAATCGACCTGTCCATGTGCAAACTTTCAAGATCAAGTTCACGGCTGTCTGCCGCGAGATTATCCCAAGGCGGACTTACGTAATTGCAGGCTTTCACTCGTGTAGCGAGACATCGCGTTGCTGTGAATCACAATCGTGTGGATGATTTTTTTTTTTTTTGTTTTTTTGTTTTTTTTTTTTTTTGCCGATGAGATTTTCGATTCGTGTTTCTTATCATGCCACGGGCTACCGATGTCAAAAGATTCATGCGATAGGGTAAAAGTATAACATTGACAATCTATGATTGAAACGATTACTCTGTACACCGGGAAGCTAACACGCGAACTTTGCGATTATAGTAGCCAATTGCGTTTGATTCTGATAATTCTCTCTTTAAGTCTGACAAGTTTCTTTTAGTATTGGACTGCCTTGAAACTCTAAAAAAAAACTTGTGACCGAAGCTTCGCCTAAAATACCTGCTTTGCTGAATAATCATCGGAATGTTGCACTCATGCAGAGCTTTTTTTTTTACAGAAAAACAAATTGGAAAAAGCTCGCAAGCTCCGCTGAATTTTGAGAAGCGATTGGCTTCGTGTTATTAGATGGAAATAATCTGCCGTTGAATAATTTTAGATTTCCCAGAGTCGTGTAAGTACAGTAGTAGGTATACACCGAGGCCGCAGCCGAGCCACCAAAAATACCACCCATGATAACCCCTCCTCGAGTGGGAAAGCAAAAAAAAATCCATCGCGTCGGGGTCAATTGAGTAGAATCGGCTGCGTGAGCTCACAAATTGGCCAATCAATAATATTCAACGATCGTTAATTCGCGGGATGCTTGATGAGGCCCGCAAAAAACCCCCGAACAATCGTCATCACTCGATACCCCCCAATAGACGATCGTGCATATAGTGATGAATTAAATAAACCGATCGCGTCGAGGCCAAGACGAATCTCTTCGACATAGGGAATTGTTTAGAAAAAGGCATACACGTGTATTATGTCCAGAACGTCATAACAAATATTTGTTGCTCAATCGTAAATCATCGATAAACGTTACCGGGAAATTGCTGCCCGTCTCATCGCGTAAGCTATTACAAGAGTATAGGTGTATCAAAACCGCACGGATAAGAGACGGAAACCCCAATACGCGGCGGAGTTTGTATACTTGCACGACTGCTCAATGTTTACTTTCTTGCCTAGCGTCAAACGAGTCACGTTAAAACCGTACATAATTAATGGAAATTTCGTAAACACGTTTGTTGTCGTACCCCGAAAGCTCGAGCGGATAAAAAAAAAGGGTGTTGGACAAAACGCTTTTTTCGGGACTCCCGGGAAACCCAGCGGATATATTTCACTTTTGCGTACAGAGATGAAAATAAAAAAATAAAAAAATAAAAACAAAAAACCGAAGAGAACGAAGCGAATAAAAAATAAAAGCTCACTCGGCAGCTTTCTTTTGAAACGAAATTCCGGTGTTCTCCTCCTCACTAACTCTCTGTATACGGCAAACCAAACGCAAAGCAGGTACCTACAACCCCTTTAAGTAAGTATAGGTACAAACACGCGAAAACAAAACAAAAGAAAGAGAAAAATAAGTCACATTGTCGTGAGTCGTGGTATACGTATATACGCGCGCAGGGAAACAACGCCGGCCAGCCATTGGCTGGCGTACTTTGGCCAATCGTACCGGGCACGCGCCAGTGGCAGCGGCTATAAGAGCGACCCGCGGCGCCACCACCGGCTCAGAGAACCAACAGTCGTCTCTCTGCTCAACGAGAGGCGCCTCGTCGCGAATTTCGCTCCGCTGCGTACTCCCGTTACCTACAACAGAATCACGTTAGATAAAAACTGTGTAATATTAATTATAATTGCTCGCAAGAGCGTTTGGTTACGCGCCCGTTTACGTGACGTCGAAAGGGTGGCTGGCCCCTATACGGTTTTCTCTCTCGACGGGCTCGTACGCCCTCCTGGTCGACAGTGTTGTCAAGGATATCGAGCGACCAAAAGAGAGGGAGGAAAAAAAAACAACATAAAAGAGCTTGACTGGGTTACTTCCAAGCTCTCCTCGTTGTACCCCGACGCGATGTATGTGGTGCAAAACGGGAAACGCAACATTGAGGATTGTTGAGGGCAAAAGTAAAAGTGCCTTATTGGCTGTCGCATCGTTGAGTTTGTGCGCGAGTGGTGCGTTCGAGCGACGCTTCAAATAATCCAAACGACAAACAATATATGATAATCAGTGCTTCCGAACAGTTGCAAATATACGTACACACTACCCACCTGTATATATATATATATATACTCGAATAATATGGAGCTCAGCTAGTGTGGACATAGAAAAAACCATAGTCAATTTGAACTCCGAACTGCGGTTCTCAAAACCTCCGCGTCTGCTCGCCCTATAATTTATATAAATAAAAAATATTGTTACTATACTCGTAGCGCAAGAGTTCGTCTCGGGTTTAACCGAGTCGCGAACTGCTTGGGCGTAAAAACCGGCTCGAAAATTCCTACCAACGCCGCGAAAAAGCTCACGAGGCTGTACTTGAAGTACAAGAGTATGGTCGGGAGCAACGGTACGATGATAGCCATACGGCTTGTCCGCAGCAAGCTCCGGAAGCGCGAGGACCACCAGCACCATCACCACCACCACCACCACCACCATCATCACGGTTGTGGCAACAACAACAACAACAACAACAACAACAACAACATGGTCCATCCGGAGCAGCAGGAGGGCGGGGCGACTTTGCCACGCCAGTCCAATGGTCACGTCAATCGGGCCCTGGTGGCCAGCACGTTGACCCTCGACTCCTGCTGTACCAGCTCTAATCTGTCGCCACCTCCTGCCCCTTCGTTGGAAACAGCCGCGATGTCCACCGTCAATGCCATCGCTGCTCTAAACAATGGCTGCACGACGACGATCACGTCCGAACAGTGCGGCCCGGCAGACAGCGCCCAGACGATGGTGTACACGACAACGGCCAGCGCCGAGCAGTTCATTTGGCAGTTCCCGCCGCCCTATCCGCCGCCCAACACGCCCCCGCCCCAGTACACGCTCTACAACGATCAGGTTTGTACTTTTATACAATCAATCTATAAATTATTTACTTATTCATACAATCATGTTGCAATTTTTCATGCCGAGGATGCGTACTTTCATCTCCCAAAATTAACGTTTTTCGATATATTTATTTATTGATTTATCGAGTGCCTCACGCTAGATACTTATGCATTATGTACGTGAAAACTTATTTTTAGTGCCAGTGCATCCTCGGCGTGTTGTCGTCGCATGTTTTTTTCTTTTGTTTTTGGCACCTTCGAGTATATATAATATTATTGCGCGTTAAAGTCAAAAGATATATTTACAGCACAATTAATACACATTTGTATCACGTATTGCATTTTACATATACTTTTGCGTGGGTATAGGTGTAACTACACGATAAATTGTCGAACCGACGCGTATGTACAGGTATTCATAATAGAGATTTAATTGAGCACTTCCAAAAATAAGAAATACTAATTAAAGTTTAATCTTTTAAATGCGTAAAAAGAAATATGTATAAATACCAGAGCGTTGAATCATTAACAGCGTGCGTGTATAGCCGGTGCTTAAGTACATACACCGCGAGCTTGCAATCGAAAAACGTCGCAGCAACAGTTACTCATCCACTATTTGGGTATTATAAAATGTTATTAACGCATGTAATTGTATCTAGAACGGTATATACTTGGAACCAAGGCTGGCTAACGACAGCCCGGCGACAGTCGCAACGTATATTTTCTTATCTGTTAAAATACGAAACTCGATTTCGTTGACAATCCAGCGGCTGTGCTACATAGTCTGGTCGTGGTTTGTTGAAAAAAAAAAAATCATAAATAAATAAATAACTTTCTCCCTATACTGAAGAAATGATGACACTATGATGGTATCAAAAAAAAAATCTTCGAGCGCGGGGCGAAAAACAATAAGGAACTTAAAAAAATTGTCGATAGTTGGCATCGCGTGTACGCTAAAGGTACTTTGGCATGTATACGTACTTATGTTTCGTAAAAGCGCCTGTAATCATTATCATTACCCCCGCGTTGACGATACATCAGCAGTTGGTGCAACCGACTTTTGCGGCATACGAAAAAAAAGCAACTCTCGTCGGTGCAGTTAAATTAAAAAAAAAAAAAAAAATTATTAATTCTTTCGTCCACGTGTGACACCTATATGCATGAAATATGCACATGAAATATCCAACCATGTGCAAATATAACGGACACGTGCGCGCTCCCCCCCTGAGATGTATACACACACGCGTGACGATTCAAGGCCATGAGCGGAAGGGGCAACAATAACCACCAAACGGGAGATCCTCAGAGTCGGCTCGAAAAAGACCGCGTGCTTTCCTTTGATTAACAGTGCCCGCGTACGCGACAAATTGGCCCGATACACGGGCAGATCGATCAAGTGGATCAAGTTCGGCTTCGACGGTCCCTTACTCGTAAAGCTCGGCTACATATACGCCGTCGCGGCTCAATTAATCCGAGCTTTTTACGGCATAAACCTCCCCAGAGGAGTGGAACAAAACAACGCGTATACCATTCGATTAATTACATCCAACATTTCGTTTCTCGGTTGTGTGTTGGCGCGTGTGAAAAATCATGCGGGGAAAGTCGAGCTTGCACAAAAGCCACTTGGATGGGTTTCGCGAGGGGGGGCGAAAAATCAGCTCCATCCGATAAATATTCGAGAAAAATAAATTTTCCTCGTACGCGCGTAATACACACACACACGTATGTGCACACTTTGTACCAGTTGAGCAAATGAGCAAAGAAAACAAGCAACTTTGGAACAGACAACAAAACGCAAGAAGATGAGGAGGATACTTGTGTGTGTATCCAATCGAATCGCAAAATAATGTACTTATGTTTATTTACCGTTGCGCGTATACTAATGTGCATTATTTCGCTTCCGATCCGGCCAACCGTATGCACCGCAGCTTCGGCATCTGGTTGTAATAATTTTTTTTTTTTTTTTTTTTTTTTTTCTTTCAATCGAGTAGTTGAAGCGAAAATGTTTGAAATTGGTACGAGTTGTTTATTATTATTTTTTCCTTCTGTATAAATAGGCTTACCTCATCTCGATTACGCCAAGGCCTTCGTATAGTTTTTACTTTTTTAAAAGCGTACTCGTGTAAATGCAATACAGATATGTGTGTTTGTCCATAGAGAGGAAATTACTGTCTCCGCATCGACTCGTATATCTATATTACATATACGGTATGCACCGACGCGCAATTTCAACTATCGTAATTTATCGATATACCGATACACGTCAGGGTTACCAACTGTATTCCATCTCTCGCCGTTTGGATTGAATTTATTATATATACAAATCGTTAACGCGTAATTTTCATTTGTTGTTGTAGTGACATTTGAATTGCTCGTCGTGTACACACGTGCGCGCGTGCGCCCGCGAGGCAGCAACAGTGTAAGGTCGCGGGAGCGTCGCCAAGGAACGGAACAAGCGAGAAAAAGAGAAGAAAAAAAAGTATACATATATTTAATCAATCGGCAACGTTGCCGGCGCGTCACGCACATTATAACCCAAACTTATACGTATAAACGGCATGCTATACATAGGCACGTTATATACGTACACCAAGTCTGCTCATGTAGACGCGCGTCGGCGTGTGTTGGTGTAGACACCAGGTACTCGGCCAAATGTCTAAAAAAACTCGGCTCAAATGATCGGTAACGCTTTTAGTTTTCACCATCAGATCTCGAGCAACGAGTACCGCACATGGGAAAACTTCATCCCAAACTGAGCAACGGTTAATGGAACGGCTGATAAATCCTACTGGTACATTTTCACCAAACTCGGGGCTTAATTTATTGCCATTCCTCCTCCCAGAGGGTGTGCCGAGCAAAAAATCTCCATCTCGCGATTTTCCAAAGACTTTTACGTATATTATGAACGCAGAGAGGGAGAGAGCCGCTATACATAAACAGACACGGGCGAGCTTGCGACGTGTGAATTCCTCTTTGGCACCGTCTCGTTTTCTCACTACATAAGTAATACATACACCACCTAAACGTATGTACGTATATATACATATACATATATATATATATATATATATCGAGTTCTTCCCTTCGTTGTGTGTATATACCTACTTATCTCTCCTCATCAGCAGCGTTGGTGGCCGCCACCGGTGTTGTGACATCGTCTCACCGTTTTACGCTCCACTTATCATATATGGCCCACAGATTTTGTATGTACACGCACCTTCTTGCGATGATCGATCATCACACCTTCGGCTACTGATGTTCTCGGCATCCCTTCAACACCTCGAAGGGAGGGAAAGGGTATACCTATACATGATACTCGTGACAAGAGATAAGTATGTAGGAACCGTGTACGTTGTACTTTTTTTTTTTTTTTTTTTTTTTTTATCTCGAGGAGAGCTTGCGTTTCTCATCCATTGGTGGTAGATCACGTATGCATGTATAATTATGTACATGGTTGGTGCACATTAGTCCTTATTCAATTAAGCCATTAGGTTCAAGGGCCGCGAGCCGGGTTTCGGCCACGGTGCTCTCCATTTGCAAAACGAGGGCACACCGATCGATCGCAAACCACTGTTTTTTTTTTTTTTTCTTTTTTTTTTTTCTTGTTTTTTCTTCCTTCTTTCTTCATTTTACCTCGTTCTGCCGTATAATTATGTATACTTACAGCTCGTCGCAAGCTCGTATACGAGCCATCGGGGCCTATGCAGATAACCGTATGGAAATAAATGTGGGTTGTTTTTTTCCTTTGATTTTCATTTTTCCCGTGTACCTATAAGTAGCCGCAACGGCTGGTGAGTACGACCGTTTTTGTCTCTTTGCAATGGATGGATTACATCCAGATATCAACAAAAAAAAAAAAAAAAAAAAAAAAAGAGGCTAAAAAGGCTTCCTGGCGCTCGGTTCCTCTCTGCTCGATCGCAAGCTCTTTCTCGGCTCTCGCGCGAGTCACACGCAGCTTGATTTGGCTCATACGTGGCTAAGATGTATATGACATTTGGTTTCACGAAACGTGCGGCTTAGATAATTATACGTAATATCATGTACAATTTTCGTGCTCTCCGTCGAAGATGAGCTTTCATTGCATATACGGATACGTGTGCCGAAAAGCAGCCCCCTCTCGTTGTCGTACAATATACATTGCATTGCACAAAGAAAGGAAAAGAAAAGAAAGAAAAAAACGGTCATCGGAGCTTTTACAAAAGTATATGTACACGCACAACGGGGCAATCGTGAAAACGATGATTATCCTCGAAAGGACGACTATCGAGTTCTCTCGTGTGTGTGTGTATACGTAATAGATGTGTGTGCGTGTCCTAGATACGCAACACGTGAAAGCGGGAGCGAGACACGCAGATCGGTATAGTGTACAATATACACTACACGGGTATAGCGAGGGCAAGCGGCGCTCGTGTATATAACGCGACTCCCCCTTTTCCTCCATCACCGGTTCTATTAATAGTCGAGCTGCGATATTTTTGTGTGACACGTATGTGCGCTTGTGTGTACGCGCGAGTATGATGTATATACATATGTATAGGGACGCGAGCGTGAAAAAAAAAAAAAAGAGAGAGAGACCTTACCGTCTGGTCGTTACACTTTGTGCCTCTTGGTATCGGGTGTGCGTACGCGTATGGTATAAATTATTGATGAAAGCACCATCATCCGAACGATATTGTTCACGTTTCCCGGGGTTTTAAGAGCTTTTTTTCACTTTTGTTCGTTTGTTCTCAACAGTAACCAACGACGTACAAATGTATACGATCGAGTCTCCCTAAAAAGAAGGTGGACCTATATGTAGGTAATACAGATCGATAAAAGCGCTTCGTTCGGGTTGATTGTCGCGCGTAGGTGTCGTTTGGGCGTAATTGTTCAAAAACTACGCAAGTGCGGTCTACATGAAATTTTCGATCAACCAAACGATTCAGTGAGACCGTGGCGTATAGAGAGTTTTGCGGGGCAAACGTAGAAGAAGACCGGTTGGCTCTGGTCGGACTATTTTCAAATGGTTACACAACGCATTGCGGGCGGACGGGCGGTAATTCACGATCTCGGGCAAAAGCTCCGAGTGTAAAAGGAGCACTTGGTCTCCTTACCGATCTTCCAAACCGTCGATGTCCTCGACACGTGTACGTGTAACATCGTTTCTCCAAATGCAAAAGTGTGCCATTAATCGCGTTTACGAAAAAACACGAGACCGCGGCGGCGGCGATTCTCGTTAAAGTCAAAATTAACTTGGCTGTTTATAAATCGGTTCCGCGACTATCGTCTGGCGGCTCGTTTCGTCCGGACGAGCTTTTGGCCGTGGTGGCTAAACACCGCTCGATGTCTGAATTATTATTATTATTATTTTCGCTCAGTTTTTTTTTTTTTGCCTTTTCTTTTTAATAATCCACACTTGCACTCTCGAGGTTGGCTTTTCGTCGGTCGGGGGGAAAAAAAAAGTTTGAGAGACGATCCACGTATATATAGGCGCTCGTCGAGCGGCGGCCACGACAAATCAGCTCAGCTCGACTTGTTTCCTGTGTCATACCTATAGACATTGTTTGTTGTACATATATGTATATGTGCGTATCACCTTATACCCTACACGCGCCATCACCGTATCAGTCTCTCTCTCGTCTTATGGCTTATATGCAGGCCTTATAAACTCACGCTCAAGACTCCCGATACGACCGCCGGGTTGTCCCATGCACACGTAACATACAAGTAACGCACTCAACGCCTCTTTGTAACTCTTGTTCGGAAATTTACGTACGTAGGTGTATGTAGGTTCAGCGTTATATTAATAAAACGACGACCGGTAAACATATATATTTAGAAGTTGTGACCGTATAGTGTCATCGAACATAATTTTTTTTTCGGTTTGACCATTGGACCATTTTTGTATCCCATGCAAGATGTACAGTTGTCGAGTTGGTTCTTCACTTTGGAAAAACCTTCACCCTCTTCATTATCCGTATAGTGGGCGTGAACGCAAATTTTATTGTATACGTATTGTATACTTACAAATGGGCACATAAAAAAAAAAAATGTTCCCCAACACTGAGTACTCACGATAATTGTATTGGAATACGCCCGCGCTAAACAGATAAGCGTGTGTTGTATACCGATGTTGGCTCCGATTGAATATAGTCATCCCGTACCTATGTACACAGGGTTTCTAACAATTTTCTACCATCGTCATTGCCCGCGCAACATATTGGCCATCCATATATATTTATTATATACACCTACCAGCTATGGTACATATATTATACACCTATACTTACAATGGGAAAAAATGCCGGGTATTTTTCATCTCTCTCGGTTTTTCCTCGGCAACAGTGTTCGCGCCGGTTGCATTTACACAGGCGCTACCGCAACTAGTGTGCATATTATATATAAATAAGTATTCACGTTTTATGCTCTCTCTTCTTCTTCTTCTTATTTTTACACTTGTACTTCTATACGTGTGTATGGGTCGATCTTTGCGCACGTGTGTGTGTGTGTGAATTGGAAAACGAAAGAATATGGGAGAAGGAGATGATGTTCGTGTGTATAATACTTATATATGGGTACAGCACAAAAGATTAGCTCTCTAAAATTTGCCGAGCATCGGGAATGGGCACGCAACTCGACGTAGGTATATAATTATATGTATAATTTAATTATAATGTATATACACAGAGTAGATCATTCAATGATGAGATTTCACGGGTACTTGTATTATAAATTACATGCGATGATTGACCATGTAAAATCACGCAACGTATGACACAAAAGCTGATTGAGTGTAGGTTCGTCGAATATCTATACCTGTGTGTACATGTATTGTATACCCAAGAGGAAAATGAAGAAGGAAAAAAAAAACAGGAAGAGAGGGTATAAGTATGGGTAGGAAGTATGATGAGAAAAAAAAAAAGAGACATGTATACTTGTATAGGATATATACAAGCGGCACTGTGTAAACGGTGAAGCCGATCGATAAGACAGAGGGGCAAAAGAAAAGAGAGAGAAGACGAGCTAGGGGGAGAGAGAGAGAATAAATGGATGGAGTTCCATATATACATCAGCAGCAGAGGGAAGTATATAGATGCAGTGGGCTATGGCTCCCCGTAAATGATGGAGACTCAAAAGTGTTCATGTATATATGGTGGAACAGGCTCAACGTGACCGTGCATCATATATGTGATATGGTTCAATGACCAAAATGAGACTATATACGTATCTCCCTTTCTCTGCACTCGCGCACGCATATCATCGTCGCTGCGGGTGAGTGCGTGGGAAAAAGATGGATGGCAGGCCCTCGGCGTATATACGCGTGTTTTATCGATCACCAACCAACGCCATCGGAGTATATATACGTATGCACCCATACCTATATTATTATAGTGTACGTCCATATTTTATATGTATACATATACTTTGTCGACAATATTATACATAACGAAATAAAATTTCATCCCAATCGCCGGTCAAAAATCACAAAGTGGTGTGGTGGTGCTGGGGTTTAAATTTAGCGACGCCTCCTGACGCGCGGCTGAGACAAGATAGCTTTGAAAAATAATTAAAGAAACAACGCGTCACCGGCTACCTTGCGCGTACAAATATGGACCGCTCGGTTTTATAAACGCTCGCCTCGAAAATCGAGAAGGGGGCGAGAAAAAGATGCCGATCGATCGTCGTCCTGTATAGCGAACCAAAAGGTCTCCTTCAAGGGGCCAAGTCAAATCTATCGGTATACAACGTCCATCGCGTATATGGGTACACGCGATTTTTCTCCATTCCTCGTGCATTGCACTATCCATCTTATGTTATAACATGTATAGGTATAACATGTGTGTGCTTGGGGGAAAAAAAAAGAAGGAGGAGAGGAGAGAAAGTCCCTTGAGGTCCATACCTGTATAGGCACCATGTGTTGGGCACTATGAAATAAGTATGCGACACCATGAGACATGTACCTATACACATACCGTGAACGATAATCCAAAAAACCCAGGCGCAAGCACGACGGGCCGAAACTTACCCAACCACATGGTGTTGTTTCAACAATACATTATACAATACCTACTTGTGAGCGTTTTACGAAAAAATAACGAGCAAGTGAGGGGGTCCACGAAAACGGCGCCCTTCACTTCAACACTATATAGTTGATTTACGAGGTCCTCGGACACATAACTTTTTGGCACCTCGGTAGGTTGTGCATCGTGCAGGGAATGCACGCAAACACATACGCACATCCATCCCAGGTGTCATAGCTTATAGGTTCATACTTGCCAATAAATTACCATTAAAAGCTCAATTAAATCTCGGTGGTGTATATACATTAAAATGTTAAGCGTATATGATTGAATTGTATATGTGTAACGGTATTCTTTTTTTCTTGCAAATTCCAGGACGCGCTAGTACACGGGCTGTCACAGACGGACAGGCAGGGCTTCGCCAAGGGCTTCCGCAAAAATCTGGGTGGACGCTGGCGTCGCCTGGTCAACAGGAAGCCAGAGTCGGAGACCTGCGCCATACCACCGGAACTCAAGGACCAGCTCAAGACCATCTACGTTTATTAAATTCATCCGTTCTCGAAATTCCGTATCACAATTACGCATATAATATACATAATATACGACACACACACACACTTACCACGCGCTTTATATATTGTTACGTATGTAGGTATATAGACACTATTGTCATTCGTTTCGAACTTGTGATGTATACGGATGCAATGCTCGTGCGCTCAAGGGGATGCAAAATTCATGGATACGTCACTATGCCCCGAAAAACCCATAGTTCAGCTCTATAAGGACCAGGTCGTCGATTTGTTGTTATTAGTCAATAGGTTGTGCCTGTAATGTACCGTTGTAGCTTTTTATCTGTCGACAAGTGGGTTAAAACCCATGGGAATAATCGAGAGGTACGCATAACCATCAGATGCATCGTAAAAAGGGACATGGATGAATGAGCAGTTTTAACAACAAAAATGGGCCCTTCGGCACGGCTACGCAGTGTACCTATGCGTATAATATATATACTTTTTTGGCTATCATATACACAGAAACGACAAGCACTCACGCAGACACAATATACATTGACATATATAATAACATATGCTATTCTGTGCATTGAACGAAAATTGTATTTGCGCGTATTATTGTACCAGTTCAACGATCGCTGACGTTGATAGTTTATACACATATACATATAAATATGTATGCATTATATTACGTAATATTATAGTTGAAAAGGAAAGAAAGGCGATAAAAATCGTGTTTATAAGTACGCGTGCGAAGCAATGCTATGATTTTTTTGGAGGAGTGAACGACTGAATCGTAAAACTTGTCAGTTATTACACTGTTACGCTATATCATTATTATTTTGTTGTTGACGATGAATTATTAATACGTGTGTGTGCGTGTGTGTGTGTGTGTGTGTGTGTATATATGCAGCGCGTGAGAATTTAGATACCTATACCTACGCGCAAGGAGCGCGTTCGCGCGTAACTATTATCACTACTATGGCTACTATTATTATGATTACTATCGCTATTGATATGATTATATTGTATAGGTGCAGAGACACAACGAGCTATAAAAGAAAAGTAGTATATATATATAGAGAGAGAGACGCGAGCACAAGTCGTATTGAGCGTCGGACAAAGTCACAGGACGCGAATGGCCAACAACGATTTCTTGGTGCCTAAAAATAAAACAGTCGAAGCCGCGAACGCGTATGAAATACCGATGCGCGGCGCGACGTTTGTTTGCCGATGACGCGCGGAAAAAATTTCATCCGCACCAATTATTGTTATTAATTCGTCGCTCTTGGCGTCTAATTTGATCCTATCGAGCGATGGGCTTTTCATACGCATATATATCATCATTATTATTATTATACACGTACCCGCGGTGAAGAGTATACTTTCTTCAAATCAGTCAAAAACATATCAATACCAGTGCCAGAGGATGAAATTTTTTTCCGAATTATCGTACAAGGTGAAATTCATGCACGGACTAGCGCGCCACGCGAATATTTCGCAACGTGTTGGTTATTGTATTGGTCGGTTGAGAATAAAGTTTTGCACGCGCTAGTTGGCGTTGTACGAGCGGGACGATAAAAAAATGTTAGGGTATATAAAAAAAAAAAAAAAAAAAAAAAAACCAAACAAACTGTCAAGGACCGAGAAAGTGCCTTCTTTTTATTTTAAACTGGCGCGCTCGTGTCGTCGCAACTGTCGCCTTGTCGCGTGCACACATATCTATTGAAAGATTCGCTCGTATATGTAAGATTGCGGGTCGTACATTGACGCGATGCGAGATAAAACGAAAAAAAAAAATTTTTTTATTGACTGGAGATTATTTATGTCCAGTGGGCGTATTGGCGATTTTGAGTTTAAAAATTTTCTCACCCGACTCGCAACTTGTATCTTATACTCACGACTCTCATCTTCCAAAACGTAATTTACCAGAATAATATTATTTTCGAGCAAACGAGCGATGTGGAAAAAAAAAGAAAAAAAATCAATTAGTCAAAAGCTCGTTTGACGACGACGCGGCGCTGATTTGTTCAGAAAAGCCTTCATGAGACTGAAAGTGTAAAAGGGTATACGACAGCGAGCTTACATGATGAAAATTGTTGCTCTTGTGTGTACGTTTTTTGCGCATCCCCTACAAAGTTTTAAACATAAAATTTCCGTCTGATACCGAATGAACCAATTACATTTTAACAAAAGTTTTTTTTTTTTTTTTCTAACGAAAATGTCTGATCCGGGTGAAAGAATCGTGCCTATTTGTAATGGTATTAATTAATTAATGGCAATAGACAAGATTTATTGAAAATAAAGTTAAAGCTTTTGTACTTGAAAAAAATACGTTAATTATTCGTTTTAAGCGGATCAACGAAAACGATTCTTCTGCTCGGATGTGTCATTAGTATTATGTCAAAAGCTGAGATAAATAACTGTATATTTTAAGAGTTGGAGAAAAATGTGTAATCGAAATTTAACGAAAGAGAAGAAGAAAATGTGACACTCGGTGCTGCCCTTTTGGATTCTTGTGTAGAGAAAAAAAAAATAGAAGTCTCGACGCTGTTAAAACAACATTTAAATAAATCGTTTCGATTCGTGTCTTGGCAGCTCCGTTCTCACACAATCTACTATTATTCTCTCTGTAAATAAATGTAAAAAGAAGCAAATAAGGAAAATGTTCGCGTAATGTTGTTATTACTATCAATTTTTTGTTTTTTGTAAAATTCTTGTATACTACTGTAGGCAAAGAATTCTCTAATATCTTTCCAAGTATCTGTGATCGTTCTCTGTAGCTATCACCGTGAGACAACGTCGGCAGTTGTACATAGAAAGCAAAGCAAAAAATTAAAAAACAAATCCGAAAGATAGAGAAAATAAAAATAAAACGCGGTCTCGAGACGGTGTAGCCGACGAGAGTATATCAATGATCCGGAGAGGTGTGAACTCGAGAACTCTTACTAACAGTGTACGATGGCTCACATTGAGCTCAAACTACAAATACTAACCGCTCCATAGTATTTTAGTTGAATTGTTGTATCATCTGAATTATTTGCTGGTCGATTGTCGAGTAAAACATATGCAACAGAATGTGTCCAAACGTATACCGTTTACTCTTGTGTTGTCCTCTTGAAAATCTGTACAAAAACCTTTTGTCTGGATACAATACAGTTGTGTATTTTTTTTTTTTTAAATATAATATTTTTTTATTCTTGTTTTTTCCAATTTAATAGTTGTAACGCACACAAATAGATCAAAAAGAAGAAAGTTCAATCATTACCTAAAAATTACTGTATTTTTGTATGGATTTTTGATTGTGTGATCATCAGGGATGATCGACCTGTAAAACGGACTATCCTTGTCCAAATTAATTGTGTGGACTAATCGAGCGTTTTTCTTGTTTTTATTCACATAATCCTTTGAGAGTTTATAACAATACGAATGAATATATGAACAAGACAAAATGTGAATATGCCTAAACACATATCCGTTTGTAATTATAATGATTAAAACTGAACAAAGGAGCCAAACCTTTTAACTATTGTATGAACGATGATATTACAGTGTAGAACTAGTTTTGTCCCTAGTCACTTGATTAAATTGTTAAAGACCGCCTCCTTTTAGTTATTTCTTTTCTGATGTTAAAATACAACAATATCAAATAAAGTATTTCAAATGAAATTTATCAGTACATCATCATTGACAAAACCTTGTTTTCAATCCCCATAACATAACCTCCTCATACATTGAAATCTCTGAAAAACTATTTCTGGAAATTTTTGGACTAAAGATAAAAAAGATCACATTTTCATCAAACCATTTTTTCTTGCTCTAAACCATATGAAAAGCATGCTTGCCAAGAGGCATCAAACCGACAAAATGATTACCAAAAAAAAAAAACGTACCCAATGTGACTAGGTATGTGACACTATCTACTCACTTGCTTGAAACCGCGTATAATTTACAAACAATAGATCGCAATTCCAAATCGAGCTCCAATTGCTAATTTTCTTCTTTCCTGTCATGTATAATTTTGTGTATTTATTAATATAATTTATATTTTAATATAATATTAATATAAGTTTGTTTATACTTTTGGAGATCAATTTTTTGGTAAAAGATAAATTATAAATTTGCCGCAAATAATACTATCAATGTCAACTTTTCATTTTATATCTTTAAAACTAGTTGCGGCTGGTTTATAGTTCATTACATGGCTCTGCTGTAAGTATAGTAATAATCATTTGGATCAGCGCCATCTAGCGTTGCGGATTTTTGAACTAAAAAGTGGCCCTAAACTTTTGATACAGAGCAATTGAGCTCAGAGCTATTTAATCAATTATAAACCAGCCGCAACTCATGATGAAGCTATAAAATGAAAAAATTATCATATATGTGTTTTTGGCGGCAAGTTAACAATCTATTTTCTACCAAAAAACCGACCTCCTGTGTATTTATACTTTTTAAGATGAATTTTTGAGTAAGAAATAGATTGTTAACTTGCCGCCAAAAACACATGTATTATTATTTTTTTATTTTATAGCGTTATCGTGAGTTGCGGCTGGTTTATAATTGAGTAAATGGCTCTAGGGCTAAACTGCCTAAAGCTCTCCTTCAGAATTTCAGAAGCAATTTTTGGCCAAAAAAATTTCGACCGCTAGATGGCGCTGATCCAAATAATTATTACTATACTTACAGTAGAGCCATTTAATCGATAATAAACCAGCCGCAACTTATTTTGTAGGTAAGAAATATAAATTTGACATTTTCTATGCTGTTTGCGGCAAATTTACAAATTATCTTTTATCTAAAAACTGACCTCCAAAGCCATACATATTCTACTCATATTATATGGCTTATAAAATTGACTGTATTTACAAAATATCAATACTTTAGACCTTTTACCATTAACTCGTGGAAGCACAAGCAGTACAGGCCTTTAACTTCATAGTTTAAATAAACAGTTAACTTGAATTATATGTATTGTGTTACAGAAATCTTGAATAAAGATTAAATACATACGTAAATTAATCAGTTTAAAAGAGACAACTGAAGAAAAAAGGCTTAAAAAGAAGCTTAGTCACACAAAGAGTCTCTTGAGAATGGTGCATTGGATCTCAATTAATCAAAGAAGGTTGGATTCTTTGTTTATTTATAACACTAAAAATTTACTTCTCTGTAATAAATGTATTTTTTATTTAATAAAATCCAATGCACCATTCTCAAGAGACTCTTTGTGTAACTAAGCTTCTTTGTAAGCCTTTTTTCTTCAGTTGTCTCTTTTAAACTGATTAATTTACGTATGTATTTAATCGTTATTCAAGATTTCTGTAACACAATGCATATCATACAAGTTAACTGTTTATTTAAACTATGAAGTTAAAGGCCTGTACTGCTCGTGCTTCCATGAGTTAATGGTAAGAGGTCTAAAGTATTGTAATTTTGTAAATACAGTCGATTTTATAAGCCATATAATATGAGTAGAATATGTATGGCTTTGAAGGTCAGTTTTTAGATAAAAGATAATTTGTAAATTTGCCGCAAACAGCATAGAAAATGTCAAATTTATATTTCTTACCTACAAAATAAGTTGCGGCTGGTTTATAATCGATTAAATGGCTCTACTGTAAGTATAGTAATAATTATTTGGATCAGCGCCATCTAGCGGTCGAAATTTTTTTGGCCAAAAATTGCTTCTGAAATTCTGAAGGAGAGCTTTAGGCAGTTTAGCCCTAGAGCCATTTACTTAATTATAAACCAGCCGCAACTTATGATGAAGCTATAAAATGAAAAAATTATCATATATGTGTTTTTGGCGGCAAGTTAACAATCTATTTTCTACCAAAAAACCGACCTCCTGTGTATTTATACTTTTTAAGATGAATTTTTGAGTAAGAAATAGATTGTTAACTTGCCGCCAAAAACACATGTATTATTATTTTTTTATTTTATAGCGTCATCGTGAGTTGCGGCTGGTTTATAATTGAGTAAATGGCTCTAGGGCTAAACTGCCTAAAGCTCTCCTTCAGAATTTCAGAAGCAATTTTTGGCCAAAAAAATTTCGACCGCTAGATGGCGCTGATCCAAATAATTATTACTTCTTACAGTAGAGCCATTTAATCAATTATAAACCAGCCGCAACAAATTTGACAGATATAAAATAAAAATTCGACATTTGTTTATACTGTTTGCGGCAAATTTACAAATTATTTTTTATCTAAAAACTGACCTTCAAAGCCATACATATTCTACTCATATTATATGGCTTATAAAATCGATTGTATTTACAAAATTACAATACTTTAGACCTTTTACCATTAACTCATGGAAGCACAAGCAGTACAGGCCTTTAACTTCATAGTTTAAATAAACAGTTAACTTGTATGATATGCATTGTGTTACAGAAATCTTGAATAACGATTAAATACATACGTAAATTAATCAGTTTAAAAGAGACAACTGAAGAAAAAAGGCTTAAAAAGAAGCTTAGTTACACAAAGAGTCTCTTGAGAATGGTGCATTGGATTTTATTAAATAAAAAATACATTTATTACAGAGAAGTAAATTTTTAGTGTTATAAATAAACAAAGAATCCAACCTTCTTTGATTAATTGAGATCCAATGCACCATTCTCAAGAGACTCTTTGTGTGACTAAGCTTCTTTTTAAGCCTTTTTTCTTCAGTTGTCTCTTTTAAACTGATTAATTTACGTATGTATTTAATCGTTATTCAAGATTTCTGTAACACAATACATATAATTCAAGTTAACTGTTTATTTAAACTATGAAGTTAAAGGCCTGTACTGCTTGTGCTTCCACGAGTTAATGGTAAAAGGTCTAAAGTATTGATATTTTGTAAATACAGTCAATTTTATAAGCCATATAATATGAGTAGAATATGTATGGCTTTGGAGGTCAGTTTTTAGATAAAAGATAATTTGTAAATTTGCCGCAAACAGCATAGAAAATGTTAAATTTATATTTCTTACCTACAAAATAAGTTGCGGCTGGTTTATTATCGATTAAATGGCTCTACTGTAAGTATAGTAATAATTATTTGGATCAGCGCCATCTAGCGGTCGAAATTTTTTTGGCCAAAAATTGCTTCGGAAATTCTGAAGGAGAGCTTTAGGCAGTTTAGCCCTAGAGCTATTTACTCAATTATAAACCAGCCGCAACTCACGATGACGCTATAAAATAAAAAAATAATAATACATGTGTTTTTGGCGGCAAGTTAACAATCTATTTCTTACTTAAAAATTCATCTTAAAAAGTATAAATACACAGGAGGTCGGTTTTTTGGTAGAAAATAGATTGTTAACTTGCCGCCAAAAACACATATATGATAATTTTTTCATTTTATAGCTTCATCATCAGTTGCGGCTGGTTTATAATTGATTAAATAGCTCTGAGCTCAATTGCTCTGTATCAAAAGTTTAGGGCCACTTTTTAGTTCAAAAATCCGCAACGCTAGATGGCGCTGATCCAAATGATTATTACTATACTTACAGCAGAGCCATGTAATGAACTATAAACCAGCCGCAACTAGTTTTAAAGATATAAAATGAATAGTTGACATTGATAGTGTTATTTGCGGCAAATTTATAATTTATCTTTTACCAAAAAATTGATCTCCAAAAGTATAGATATTCTACTTGTATGTTTTAACAAAATTGACCATATGGCACTACTTAGTAGTGATTACCATAGTTACTACACATAACTTCACGTATATCTTACACCGTGGCGACCGTGCTTTACTGATACTTGTTCTTGTGCGTGCTTATGCATTTTTATGCAGATTTCGTGACCGGGCTTCCGTAAATACCATAGAATTTTCCAATCCACACGTATTACTTACTGTTAATTTTAAATTTAGATATTTAAAACGCATAATCTATTTACGAGAGCTGACTCGTGAGGTTGCAGACATTTTAAATATCTATAAGTGTCTAACTTTCTGTGTAATGAGGAATTGTAAGTCTAGGAGTAATGACTGTAATAAGTATGGTACACATATGATTCGCTGATTGATAATTTTTGTAGATTTTTTATGCGTTATAAAAGTTCAAAACTCAGAACTTGAATTTAACACGTATACTTAGTTGTCCGTAATTCGTGTCCTGCTCCTGAACATAGAGAGTGCACATTCCACATGAGTACCTATCCACTAAATTCCACTTTCACAGCAAGCACGTAAACAACTAAACAACACGAGCAATTGAACATACATACTTACCTACACATCCTTGGCGTAAAAAAAAAACAAGGTGTGGTCCTGTCAGTCCTGTGGTCAAGCGCAGCTATTTTTTTACGACATGCGTACAAAGTACTCACCTATACCTTTTTGGTAGTTTTAAAAGCATTTAACTTACAGAATTCTATTTTGTATACTTAGGTAGTTTAATTCGAGGTTGAAATCAAACATCAATTTGTGGCGTACAGTTTAAAGCATGTCAGGTAAGCAAGAGCCTCCCAGTAAAACACCCTGTACACCCAAAGAGACTCCTGACAGATCCGCTGTTTTTCGGACCAATGTTCGTAGTTGCAACTGTCCCAGTAAGTTTCCTTAAATACCATTCCTTCCATCCTTCTATTGTAACAATTACCTATAATCGTATATGAAAAAAAAAAACAAAAACAAAAACAAACCATGATACAATCCTTCCTTGCCTGTTTCAAAGGCAAGGTAGACAGTGTAAACTACATCGAGGATGTCGTGTGCAAGGAGGAGGACATCAAGGAGAACGAAATGAAATTGCTGCCACTTGGCACGGAAGGTAAAAAGATACTGCTAATCAAGCAGAAAGGAGAGTTGTATGCCATTGGCACAAAGTGCACTCATTATGGGGCCCTGCTGCATACTGGAGCACTGGGTGAGGGACGAGTCAGGTGTCCCTGGCATGGAGCCTGCTTCAATATAAAAACTGGAGACATCGAGGATTACCCTGGGCTCGATTCTCTACCATGCTATCAGGTGAGTTTCTCCTTATTTAAAAAAAAAAATTTTTTTCCCTATTGACTAAAATTTTTTATGATCGTTTGTTTCATGCGCTAAGGTATCAGTTGAGAAAGGCCAAGTAAGAGTCAAAGCCAAGATCACAGATCTTGTTGCCAATAGGAAAACTAAAGAAATGTGTAAACTCAACCCAGGACACCCCGAGACCGTTGTTATTGTTGGTGGCGGCACGTCTGGCGCTACTTGCGCTGAAACGCTTAGGCAAGAATATTTTGAAGGTAGAATCGTCATGGTTTGCAAAGAAAATGTTTTACCTTACGACAGGGTTAAAGTCTCCAAAGTGCTAGACTTTGACGTGCAAAAAGCCTTGTTGAGATCAAAAAAGTTTTATGACGAAAATAACATTGAGACAAAACTAGGAGTCTCTGCTGTGAATTTAGACACTGAGAAGCAAACCATAGGTCTAGATAATGGCGAACAATTGCATTACAATCACCTGTTTATTGCGACTGGTTGTATCCCAAGACAACATAATGTGCAAGGAATAGAATTGCAAAATATATTTGTCATGAGAAGCTATACAGATTCAGAGGCTGTGTTCAAGCAGCTGGGATCTGACAAGCACGTTGTGACATTAGGTTTAGGATTTGTTGGTTTGGAGACGGCAGCCTACTGTGCTGATAAGGTTGAATCTGTGACTGTTATTGGCCGGGATTCTGTACCGTTTAGTACAGTTTTTGGAGAAGACATAGGGAAGCGTGTTATGAAAGAGTTTGAAGAGAAGGGTGTCAAATTTATAGCCAACAATGGTATCTGCAAATTCTTATCGAGGGAAGACAATAAACAACTTGTAGGACAAATTGAACTCAATGATGGGGTCGTTCTGAAAGCTGATATAGTTATATTGGGAATTGGCTCAACTTTTTCTACTGATTGGCTCAAGGAAACAGGAATTCATCTCCAAGATGATGGTTCAGTAACAGTGGATAAAGTATGAAAATTCAGTTACACTGATTATTTATTAGCGAAAAATCGTAGATGGTAATGTTTTTTAATTCATTTTTATAGCATTTGAGAACTAACATACATAATATATATGCTGGAGGAGATATTGCGTATGCACCAGTGTATGCTGCTGGAAAATCAGCAGCAATTGGTCATTTTTCCTTGGCTCATTATCATGGCAAAGTAGCAGCACAAAATATTTGCAAAAAAGGGACTTCATTAAAAACTGTGCCGTTCTTTTGGACTACTCTGTTTGGCAAAAGCTATCGATATTCGGGTAAAACATGAATTGTGGAATTAAAAATCATAGAGTTTTTTGTTATTTAAAAAAATTACAAAATTTTCATTCTTTATTGTTACTTTTATTTAGGATTCGGAAAACCTGAAAAAATTATGATACATGGATCCTTGGAAGATTTAAAATTCTTTGCATATTACATAAAAAGTGGTGAAGTTGTAGCAATGAGCAGTATAGGCACAGATCCAATTGTGGCAGATTTTGCCAATAACGTTTATGAAGGCAAAGTACTTACTGAAGAGGAAATTGAAAAAGATCCAATAGGATGGATGCGTCATAAACCTAAGGATTTTCAGCCAGCCGTGAAGTCGTAAGACTTTTGAAATAAGTACTTATTTCCGCGGTGGTACACTTGAAAATTAAAAAAAATGATAATAAAATAAAAAACATAGAAGCAAATGAAACTACAAATGATGCGGATTTGAGATTATTCAAGATTAATAAGCTCTTCTCTGCATGCAACTTACAAGGGACCAAATTTGTTCTTAATGCTTTTGAAAAAATTTTATTAACTTTTAGGATATCATCTCAACAAACCAGGAGCTACCATACCCTTACACTTCAACGTTTGGTTACAAAAAAATTCATCAATACTCAACCTTTGAAGTATTCAAAAATTATAGGCACTTTAACTTATTTGAGAAAGTTGATACTGTGAATTATTAAGTTTATTTATTCTTAGAATAAAAAATGATTAACCTGTTGCACACAAACATTCTTTCATGATTTTCTTAGTTATTTAAGTATTTATCTAAATGCAGGGTAAGATACTTTATTTCTTAAGTATTATATTGTTAATAAAAATTTTAATAACACAGAAGATTAACAATAATAACTAAATGCTGGTACTTAAAAATTGTTATATTTTTAGTAAAATAAATAAACGTTATTTACAATATATTTACTGTGTATTAAAGATCTTTTATTGATAACTAATCCCAAGCATCTTTCACTTTTAAATGAGCCAATCTTTCTGCTAAAGTGACGTGCTTAGAAAATTTGTCATTTCTGAATTTATAGTGCACAGCAATTGCCATTTCTTTTTTATAATCTTTATCTAAATCCATGTGACCATAAGACTGCTCAACTGTTAAATAGGGATGTCGCAAAATAAGCATATTTTTTTCAATCCTTTCGTACTTATACCTCAAGTTTGCCAAGTCATTGATCTTGGGCTCTACTACCACTCGATGTTTTCTGTAAAAAAAAAAAAAAAGGAATAAACATTAGACATATTGAAATTAATTACAAAAACACAAATGATTCAAAATAATACTATTTTATTTAAATTCTACTATTTTATTATTAATACTTGTAAGTTAGATAACGCGAACGCTTTTTTTCTTTCAGTTCATTCGTTTCTAAAATATTTTCTAAACTTTTGTTTATCACATGCACCTAAACAAAACGTAACATTAATTACCGATGCTCAGTCAAATCTTTAAAATCACAGTAAGGTTAAAAAGCAAATAATCGAAATATTTGTTAGAAATACAGTTACTAACCCTCTGTATTTATATCCATATGGTTTTTTACCAAAAAACATTATCATTGTGAGTCTCATAGCGTATCAACAAATTATAAAAATGTAGGTTTTTTACTTGTGACACATACAGAAACACTTGCATAAACAACAGATTACAAAAAATTTGCCTATTAGGTATATATAAGTATGTACAATAAACTGTACTGTAGCTAGTTAGTAGTGTTAGTACCGGAAGCCTTCGGGTGTGAGTGTGATATGAGATCGGGCTTCATCGGAATCATCGGTGGCCCTCGGTCCTCGCCCTCGCTCATCTTGTTTGAATTTTAATCAACGCCATCTAGCGTGCGATTTTTCTCGTCTCGTGGTCTCGTGGCTCAGGCTCAGATACCGCTACTGACGTTTTTTAATTTGAGGTGACGAAGAAAAGCACAGCTCAGATTTTGCCGTTTAAAATGACACAGAAAAATCTGAGTTGAGCTTTTCTTTGTCCACTAACAAACATTGGCTATATTCGACGGCCCGGACACCCTACGGACGTTTTTTTGATTTGACATATAAGAGCGAAGGCCACCGATGAAGCCCGATCACGCTCACAGAAAATGTTAACTTTTTATCTTCTATCTATAATATTAGTTGCGGCTGGTTTGTAATTGATTACATGGCTTTACAGTAGGCTGTATATACTTAAGTAGATAAAATAGAAACCGTCTGCTTTGCAACTTGTTGTCACTGTTGTGTGCGCGCTTTCGCGAATCTTCAGGAAGCACCAGCGCTCCCAAAAGTGGCTACCGAACTTGGAGGGAAATTCAAATTGGCTATATGGAGCAAGACGCAAAACCTCAGATAACTCGACAACATTCCATACACCATAACTTGATCAATTAATCCTAAGCTATTTAACCCAATAACCCAACGCGCCCATACGCAGTATCACGAGCATTAATAATTAATAAAATAAATTAAACAATAACGCAAGCGCCAATCCCCACACAACCCGAGGCGCTTACTGGTCACTTTAATTATTAAGAAAATTAATAAAGTAGAGCAAGCGCCAATCCCCACACAACCCGGGGCGCTTTCTGGTTACTTTGTTAACTAATATAAAAAAAAAATAACACAAGCGCCAATCACCAAACAACCCGAGGCGCTTACTGGTCACTTTAATTATTAAGAAAATTAATAAAGTAGAGCAAGCGCCAATCCCCACACAACCCGGGGCGCTTTCTGATCACTTTAATTATTAAGAAAATTAATAAAGTAGAGCAAGCGCCAATCCCCACACAACCCGGGGCGCTTTCTGATCACTTTAATTATTAAGAAAATTAATAAAGTAGAGCAAGCGCCAATCCCCACACAACCCGGGGCGCTTTCTGATCACTTTTTTAATGAATATATTAAATAAAATAACACAAGTGCCAATCCCCACACAACCTGAGGCGCTAACTGGTCACTTTAATTATTAACAAAATTATCAAAGTAGAGTAAGCGCCAATCCCCACACAACCCGAGGCGCTTACTGGTCACTTTAATTATTAAGAAAATTAATAAAGTAGAGCAAGCGCCAATCCCCACGCAACCCGGGGCGCTTACTGGTCACTTTAATTATTAAGAAAATTCATAAAGTAGAGCAAGCGCCAATCTCCACACAACCTGGGGCGCTTTCTGGTCGCTTTAATTATTAACAAAATTAATAAAGTAGAGCAAGCGCCAATCCCCACACAACCCGGGGCGCTTTCTGATCACTTTAATTATTAAGAAAATTAATAAAGTAGAGCAAGCGCCAATCCCCACACAACCCGGGGCGCTTTCTGATCACTTTAATTATTAAGAAAATTAATAAAGTAGAGCAAGCGCCAATCCCCACACAACCCGGGGCGCTTTCTGATCACTTTTTTAATGAATATATTAAATAAAATAACACAAGTGCCAATCCCCACACAACCTGAGGCGCTAACTGGTCACTTTAATTATTAACAAAATTATCAAAGTAGAGTAAGCGCCAATCCCCACACAACCCGAGGCGCTTACTGGTCACTTTAATTATTAAGAAAATTAATAAAGTAGAGCAAGCGCCAATCCCCACGCAACCCGGGGCGCTTACTGGTCACTTTAATTATTAAGAAAATTCATAAAGTAGAGCAAGCGCCAATCTCCACACAACCTGGGGCGCTTTCTGGTCGCTTTAATTATTAACAAAATTAATAAAGTAGAGCAAGCGCCAATCCCCACACAACCCGGGGCACTTTCTGGTCGCTTTAATTATTGATAAAATAAGTAACATAACACAAGCCTTAATCCCCACACAACCCGGAGCGCTTTCTGGTCACTTTGTTAATTAAAATAAATAAAAAAATAACACAAGCGCCAATCCCCACACAACCCAGGGCACTTTCTGGTCGCTTTAATTATTGATAAAATAAGTAAAATAACACAAGCGCCAATCCCCACACAATCTGCGACGCTTTCTGGTCGCTTTAATTATTAACAAAGTTGATAAAGTAGAGCAATCGCCAATCCCCACACAACCAGTAAGCGCCCCGGGTTGTGTGGGGATTGGCGCTTATGTTATTTTATTAATTATATCAATTAACAAAGTGACCAGAAAGTGCCCCGGGTTGTGTGGGGATTTGTACTTGTGCTATTTTATTAATAATTAAAGTGACCAGTAGGCGCCATGGGTTGTGTGTGGATCGGGGCTTGTGTTATTTTATTAATAATTAAAGCGACCAGTAGGCGTCCCGGGTGGTGTGGGGATTGGCACTTGTGTTATGTAACTTATTTTATTCATAATTAAAGTGACCAGTTAGCGCCCCGGGTTGTGTGGGGATTGGCGCTTACTCTACTTTGATAATTTTGTTAATAATTAAAGTGACCAGTTAGCGCCTCAGGTTGTGTGGGGATTGGCACTTGTGTTATTTTATTTAATATATTCATTAAAAAAGTGATCAGAAAGCGCCCCGGGTTGTGTGGTGATTGGCGCTTGTGTTATTTTTTTTTTATATTAGTTAACAAAGTAACCAGAAAGCGCCCCGGGTTGTGTGGGGATTGGCGCTTGCTCTACTTTATTAATTTTCTTAATAATTAAAGTGACCAGTTAGCGCCTCAGGTTGTGTGGGGATTGGCGCTTGTGTTATGTAACTTATTTTATTCATAATTAAAGTGACCAGTTAGCGCCCCGGGTTGTGTGGGGATTGGCGCTTACTCTACTTTGATAATTTTGTTAATAATTAAAGTGACCAGTTAGCGCCTCAGGTTGTGTGGGGATTGGCACTTGTGTTATTTTATTTAATATATTCATTAAAAAAGTGATCAGAAAGCGCCCCGGGTTGTGTGGGGATTGGCGCTTGCTCTACTTTATTAATTTTCTTAATAATTAAAGTGATCAGAAAGCGCCCCGGGTTGTGTGGGGATTGGCGCTTGCTCTACTTTATTAATTTTCTTAATAATTAAAGTGATCAGAAAGCGCCCCAGGTTGTGTGGAGATTGGCGCTTGCTCTACTTTATGAATTTTCTTAATAATTAAAGTGACCAGTAAGCGCCCCGGGTTGTGTGGGGATTGGCGCTTGCTCTACTTTATTAATTTTCTTAATAATTAAAGTGACCAGTAAGCGCCTCAGGTTGTGTGGGGATTGGCGCTTATGTTATGTAACTTATTTTATTCATAATTAAAGTGACCAGTTAGCGCCCCGGGTTGTGTGGGGATTGGCGCTTACTCTACTTTGATAATTTTGTTAATAATTAAAGTGACCAGTTAGCGCCTCAGGTTGTGTGGGGATTGGCACTTGTGTTATTTTATTTAATATATTCATTAAAAAAGTGATCAGAAAGCGCCCCGGGTTGTGTGGGGATTGGCGCTTGCTCTACTTTATTAATTTTCTTAATAATTAAAGTGATCAGAAAGCGCCCCGGGTTGTGTGGGGATTGGCGCTTGCTCTACTTTATTAATTTTCTTAATAATTAAAGTGACCAGTAAGCGCCTCGGGTTGTTTGGTGATTGGCGCTTGTGTTATTTTTTTTTATATTAGTTAACAAAGTAACCAGAAAGCGCCCCGGGTTGTGTGGGGATTGGCGCTTGCTCTACTTTATTAATTTTCTTAATAATTAAAGTGACCAGTAAGCGCCTCGGGTTGTGTGGGGATTGGCGCTTGCGTTATTGTTTAATTTATTTTATTAATTATTAATGCTCGTGATACTGCGTATGGGCGCGTTGGGTTATTGGGTTAAATAGCTTAGGATTAATTGATCAAGTTATGGTGTATGGAATGTTGTCGAGTTATCTGAGGTTTTGCGTCTTGCTCCATATAGCCAATTTGAATTTCCCCCCAAGTTCGGTAGCCACTTTTGGGAGCGCTGGGAAGCACAAAAAATTGTTACTACAGCCATAATTAATACAATAAGTATCGTATACCTAAAAAAGTGTCTAAAGTTGATTCCTCAAATAAAATGCAATAAACAAAACAAATGGAAAAAATACTGTAAAGCACATAATTCATTTCATCGGCGTCTCAAATCCAAAATGCTACCTGGCATCGGAGTTTTCGGTACAGGTAGTGTAGTTAAAGTGTTCATACCCTTCCTCAGGGAAAAGGGCTTCAAAATCGAGGCCATATGGGGCCGCACGATAGCCGAAGCGTCGGACGCAGCCTTGGAACTTGGCATCCCCTTTCATACGAGCAAAATCGACGATGTTCTACTCCGACGAGACGTCGACCTCATATTTATCATGTGTTCACCGAGTTTGCATGCGCAAATTGCCGTCAAAGCTCTGGGAATAGGCAAGCACGTCGTCTGCGACAAGCCCGCTGGGCTCAGCCAGAGCGAAGCTCTCAAGATGGTCAAGGCTGCACAGTACTATCCCTCCCTTATCAGCATTGTTAATCACAGTTTACGCTTTTTGCCTGCATTTACTAAGATGAAGAAGGAATTGGAGGAAGGATATTTATCTGGTCCAATCTCTGTTGTTGACATCAGAGTTCAGATGGGTAGTTTGCTGAAAGATGGTGGGTCGATTTCAAATATTTCGTCAAGTTGTCGAGAAGTGGGCTATTTTCATTGTTTTATTTTTTTCAGGGTATGACTGGTTATGCGATGAAACAATGGGAGGAGGAATTTTATCTGTGGTAGGCAGTCATGTTATAGATTTGATATCTTATCTAACACATCAAAAAGCCATTAGGGTTCATGCAGTCGTGAGAACCTTTACCACAACAACAAAACACATTAAAGGCATTAGGCACATAACAGCTCCAGATTTTTGTTCCTTTCAAATGGAACTCAGTGGAGGTACAATGGTCACGGCTACTTTGAGTAATCACTTACCTGGTCAGCTATGCCAGGAAGTTCTTATTTGTGGCCCAGGTGGTCACTTGGTTGTGAAAGGCGGAGACTTGTATGGCTGCAAAGGACACCAGGAAGAGGTGTTGTATCTTGATGAAGTGAATGCCCAGGATACAGCTTCAGTTGCAGATTTCATTCCTCGGCCTTACATTAAAGGTCTTCAAAAAATTATTGATGCTCTGAGAGAAGCTTTTCAACCTGTGGAGGATAAAAGGGGATGGATAAATGAGCCTGTATCTAGAGCTGCTACTTTTGAAGATGGCTTGTATGTCCAAGCTGTGATTGATGCTCTGAAAATAAGTAGTAAGAAAAGAGAATGGACCAGGGTTATTGTAATGACTGAGGAGCCAGATCCAAATCCGTTGCTGAGTGCAGCTGTCAGGGCTACTGCAATATCGATTTAAAAATGACAAGTGGTTTTTTACTTAATTTTAAAACTTAATATTGTAACATGAAGTTTCGATAAAACTCGGACTCCACGAAATTTGATTGTGAAAATATCCAATCACTTAACGTGTGTCACACCAAATGCAGTATATATAGGCGATAAGACACAAAATCAGCGATACCTAGTACAAAATGTAGCTTTTACGTAGCGGGCAATTTTTTGAATGCTGTGGCTTGATGTCGCTTTACTCAATATTTACTCATTAAAAACAAAATTTAATTATCAATTAACTTTTAAGTATTTATATTTTTATACTTGGTTTATTGTACGTTTGTATTTAACATTTGTATAAAAAAAGGATCGGTATATTTTCTACTAAATGTATCTAATAATATGAAGAAACAGTTTTTAAATAATAATATATGGGTGTAAATAACTCAATAAAAATTTTACTATTCATCTTATAAAATTAATTATTATTTTCAAAAGTTGATTGTATTTTACAATGAAATAATTTGTTTAGCAACATAAAACAATATATGTATCGATATCGCATTTGTGTACATATACGTAACACATAAAACTCTGTTCTAACTTTACAAATTTTTAGATTGATTTATCTTAAATACAGAAATAAATCACCAAACGAGCTTTAACTATTCATTTTATTGGTGTGTCCTTTTAGTCTTTGATAAAAAAAATGATAGGTACAATTATTTTTTCATTACAACTAACGCAAAGCAATTAATTTATTTGGACTATTAGTTATGCCTACAGTATACAACCTGATTGTTTACTATACAAAAAAACTTTTCCAATTCATAGTCTGATTTCATGAATACCGAGCTGAAACGGTCGTGGAACGATTAATTTCAACAGTAAAAGATTTTTTGATTCTGCTAGTTCAAGATCATGTTTGAGTGATTTTTACGCACCGGCAACTTGGTTATACATTAATAATAATGTAAAGTGATACGTCTGCTTTGATAGCTGTGTAAGAGCGTCTTTGAGATTGCATTCAAAAAGTGTTGCTCAAATAGTAACTCAGAGATCGATAAGCTTTTAACCTTTAGTAAGAAAATTCTTTATAATTCTGTACTCAAAGATCAAATTATTTAATAATTATCAGTGCAGATCAATTAACTATCAATCTACTTCAAAGTGCATCTTTATGTATTCTCAAACTTTTATGTCATACAACACAAAATACGCTAGAATATGTAAGCAGTAATTTGCTAAGAGATTTATTTTCAAGGAATTTATGTTTCTTAATACGAGTACTCATATATATTACAAGATTTGTGTTGTTAGTATGACTGTAACGATCAAAATAATTTCCATTTAACTAGACATCTACAAAAGCAATACTACTCAGGTGCTGTTCATGCTATAAAATAAAAAAAAACCTATGACTTTACATTTCAATTCGTAAAAAAACAAAAGAAAAAAAAATGAAATAAAATAAATAAATAAAAAGTCCAACTAATGAAAACCACATAACTGCCTCAAAAATGTATAAAAGTAGTATTCAAACTGTACACCTTACATTCTAAATACACAAAAATAAGATTAATCTAAGAAAATTTACATAACAGGATTGCATTTTTGAGGCCTTTCCAATAGACGCACTCATAGCGCCTCGGTCTAAAAACTACACTTCCGTTTTTACAATGCAATACATTTAAAATAATTATCTTTTGTTATTAGGCTACCGCAATGCTTAACAAAATTACGTTGGACCCATGCAAGCACAGTCAATAACAGAAAGAGAAAAATGTATGCTTTCAACATCACTAAGTCTCTCCTGCGTACACATTTAACGCCTCTGAGAGTAGAAAACTTTTATTTTTAAGCTTTCAATTTTTTTCGCGCGATCGCGTCCTCAACAGCTTTGAGTTGCTTCAGTAACTCTTCACGCCTGGTATTGGCACCTTTTTTCGCTACTTTGGCTGCTTTTTCCGACAGAGGTGGAGATTCAGCATGCCTTTTTTTACCAGGGAGACTTGCGTTGCTAAGTTTTTTGCTGGCCGCCAGTTGCTGGGTCATTTTCATTTTGAGCTCTTTCAATTCTTTACGGCTAGAGCCTTTGCGTTGGCGCGCTTCCGATGACGAATCTGACGAGTCTGACGAGTAAGATGAATCCGAGCCGCTACTACTGCTATCAGAGCCAGAGGAACTTTGCGAGGATCTGCTAAAAAGCAAGGGTTTATCAATTTTCGTTTTTATTTGTCTTAATTAGTGTGTATGATTTTAGTATAATAACATAGTTTATGATCGTTATGGCAGGAAAATACGTGTTATTATATATTAATAGGTTTTTAAACGAACATAAGAATTGTGTTAAAAATAATAAGTTACGTTCATCAAGATTTAGATTAAATGTATTTGATGATGCAACACAATAACACAGATTAAAAAAGAAATAATTTAAATCACAGTAATAATAGTAGGTATTAGCTTACCGCTTTCGTTTCCTTTACGATTGCAAAAGGAAATATTTTACGTTATTTCAATGTGCGAGTTATTAAATTACAAAAAAATTCTAAGATAAACTTTCTTTGTTCGTTACATATTTTTGATAAATTATATTTTCCTCCAAATGTAAAATTCACTGTTCAGAACAGAAGTTTCAAAAGTAACAAGCAGTGTTAGATGTTAGGGATAGATGCTACTTCTAATGCGAAATAAAAGAAAAAAATTACGTGTCTGATTGCTCGTCACTTCCATCAAGCTTTGACAAGTATGCTTTCCAGAAGGGATTCTTTTCAGATAAGGTCTCGAATTCTTCTAGTAACCTAAGAAGGCAATCACAAACTATTTTTTTTACACTGAAAGCGTCCAATTATAATATTAGTAGTGACAGACATGCGAGAAATATGTTATTGAAGTATGGTTACTTGAAAAAAAATTTCGAATAAACATCGACTGAAAAAGCTAAATAAGTTGTAACACATATTGTTTATGCACTGCTAATTATAAAACGGTTTCAAGCTTAAAGTGAAGGTAGCCATAGGTTTGCGTAAGGTTAAAGCAAATTGAATAAAAGCAAGGATCGAAAGTAAAAATGTTGATAGTGAAAATTATGTGAACGTAAAATTTCAAGATATATGGCTATTAAAGAGTGCGGCAATTGTAAAAGCTTTTAATGATGGACATCTAAATTAGTATTTTACCACAGTTTTGATATTAAATGAAGAAAGATTCACTGTTTCGTTACATTTGGTAAATTTAGACAAAACGATTTCCCTTCAGAGTTTATCTTAGATTTTTTTCTGTTAACGTTATTTGTAAATTATATAAATATATTTGAAACTTAAGAGTAAAAATAAAAACTACAAAAACTGGTAGGTATTGTATGTCAGCATTCAATACTTATTTAAATATCAATAATATTAAAAATTCAATCAACGAATTATTTGTAAAGATCAGCTATGATTTATTGTCCATAACTTTGAATTTAATTTTTAATGGATGTGCGCTGTGAATGAATGTATTTTTAACAAGAGAACTAGTGATTTCGAAGCTGAAACTAAGTAAAAAAAAAAAAAAGTGGAATGTGAGAGACAGAGGCGATATTTAATCATTTAAAAACCTATTAAGTAAAAATAACTAACCTGGACCTCGAGTGGCTCTTCATAACTTTGGCAACAGCAGCGGCAGCCAGTGCTCTTGCACTGTCCCTTGCCTTTTCCCTTTGCTTGAGACTCGCTGCGAGTGAATTAGGAGGCGGTGGATTCAAGGCCGTGCGCCGATGTAAAACCGAAGAGGGGGACAGTTTAACGGACGTGCGTGGCGATGGCGCAGGTGGATTCATCAACATTGCTGCCGTAGTTCGATGTGACGACAACGAGCTCGGGGGTGGGGAGGTAGGAATTTTCTTGCTGCTTGCTCTGGACCTGGGTGGAGGAGATGGGGAACGGGACCTGGAGACGGATTCATAAGAACTGTAGCTACTGTGACTTGAGCTACGGCTAGAGCTAAAAAAAAGTTTAACGGTGTTTTTTTTTTTAGAGTGGGCGGTTCTTTTTTTACTTCTGTTACTAATAGTTGTTACGATGTTAGTTTGCACTACAATTTCAACTGAATTTAACCTAATTGAGCAATATCTCAATATTAGATTAATATTATTACTATAATTGTTATTTTGTAATAGAAAATTATGTATTACTTTCTTTTAACTGTATGAAAACCAGATCGACGATAATTAGCACTTTATCAAACAAAAAGCTAATTTATCACACAATCTTAGTTACAAGAAAGTTGAAAATTTACTGGAAATACAAGATACTCAAGTCGTTTTGTTAGATTAAAGATGCAGAACTCTAGACCACATACAAACGCGACAAAAGTCAATTTAGACAATGAAAAAAAGATGCCCGCACCTCTGTGATTCCATGAAGCATGCACAAAATAAAACCGGATCTTAACAAAAAATTTTATTAAAAAAAAAAAAAGCTTTAACAAATAGCAAAAAACCAAAGCTTTTGAAACATGCCACACACGCGCGCACATTTGCAATACACACGTAAGTTCAGAAGCATTATTAGTATCTGTATAAGTATACCTCGACGAAGAGTAAGATGAGCCCGATGAGTAGGATTGTTTTCGAGATCGTCTGCTTGACGAAGTGGCATGCCTCCTGCGTCTGCTATGAGAAGTTGGCGACTTGCGCCGCATCCACGGATCGTCCCACTCGTCTCCTCGTGTACGCTCGACAAGCGCCGTGTCTTCCTCTCGCCACACTTTGGTCGAGGGCACGCGTTCCACGATAACTTCGCGCGAAGGTCGCTTGTGTTTCTTTTCATATTTGCTAGCAGCTCTGTGGAAGTACTCGCGTTCTCGTGGATCTGGCGGGTGTGGAGACGGTGAAATTGAGTGTGGTGCGGCACGCGGCACCATGTGATATTCGGTGCGCTCCCGGTACTCGGGGCCTCGTGGCTCTTTGTAGTGGACTCGCCTATAAAGTAGAACAATCATTCAGACAAGTCGAGATATACTTTTTTTGTTTCACTGCGATGTAAGCCAACAATACAACAAACCTATAGTACTCGGGAGGAGCGCCACCATGATAGTAAGGGTCAGGCTCATCAGCATATTCAGTTGGGGTTGCCCGGGGCCCAGCTCGCCTTGTAGTCGGTGGCTCACGTGCCGGAGGCCACCTCTCGGCTGGTGCCTCAGGACTAGCGGGTCTCACGTAATAACCAGCTTCTCGCTCGAGTTCGTCTTGACCTAGACCCAAGTTCATCTTTTTCTCTTCAAAATCCATGTCAGTCTCTTTACGTTTGTTGGCTTTTCTCATCATCTAAAGAACAAGATTTCGGCATGTAGGGGAAAAAATGATTCCACGAGTTTATCTAAATAATTAAGTAATAACGTAAAAAAAATAATAGCCACGTACACGAAATTTTGCAAGTTGTGTAGGTCGAATTATAATTGGTATTTAATGTTAAAAATTTCAATGATTTAGATTATGTTTTAATTTCTTCGTTTCAAAATCGACTTACACAATGAATCACTGTGATTCGAGACATCTCCCTTGAAATTTTATTGTGCACAGGATACCTTCGTGATCGATATTATTTTGCCGATTACAGAGAGATTTTTTTATTATTTCTATTTGAAAAATGACAACCATTAGTTAAGCGACTAAATGAAGGTTTCGTTAGTATAATGATAATAAAGCCAATGGAGTTATTAGCTGTACTTATACACAAAGATCGATTCACCTGAATTTTTCCTTAATATGAGTCGTATAAAGTTCAGTTAGACTTAGGACATCTGTTCAATTTTCGTAATAAATAAGCATGCACGATTGTCAAGTTAATCTTTAAATGCGGCGTGTTTAGTACACGCGCATAGAAAATCGAGGATATGTAAGTATAGTTATTCATTAACAATTAAAAAATACTTTTGTACGCGGGGTCGTGATCTGGCTATTTTCATTACTCCGTGTATTTTTTAAATATTTTCATAAAATTTACAACAAGGGAGTGTTAAATATACTATTATAGCAATTACGATTTCAAAAGTTAAATAATAATAAAAATTACGTCTCTACTTTAAACAGATTATCTTACAATTAACTGTTTCAAAATTTGCTGCCCCTTCCATTTTCCAGGTCGTCGATTACGCATCTAAAGTAAAAATTTGTATGGTTCAGAATGACAAAGATTATTTGAGACAGAATAATCAGAAACAAAAGCAGGATGAAACACTACGAGAAATTGAAAACTAAGAAATTGATGATGATAAATAAAAGAGTGAAAAACGAACTCAAACGCATAAAAAGATTACAACTACCAAATTATAATGCTAGAAAATTTTGGTGCAAAGATGAATCAACCACACAAAACAAGATAGTTTCGAAATAGGAAATGTGAAAAGTAAACCTTTCTTCTAATTATAAAAGATCTTTCTAATATTTGGACCTTTCATTTACGAAAAAAATAAAAAATCTAGCAAAGACAAACAATAAAGTACAACAAAAAACTTGGACATATAAGAAAATTTCAACCAAAACATCTTAACAAACTAGTTCTTGTGATATTGAACTTAACAAATACATGTACATTTGTTCAACCTAACAAATAAACTATATTTCACTAAAAATATATAATAATTTCATTAATACAAAAGAAAAAAAAGACTTTTCTCAAAACTTGACAAATAATGATTACATACATAGTGGGTTGGTCTTGATACAATTTTGAAATAAAAAATTTTGAATAAACACAAGTCAGAGTTTAAAATTTACGTATAATCGAGATTTTTTGACGAAAAAAGTCTATATGGAAGCCTGATAGTTACGTTGTTTTAGTTGTAGATTTTTTAAAATGATATGAATAATAAAACCTAAATATTACATACTAGGACTAAATTAAAAATTACCAAAGTGATATTTTCATGTCTGCAATCAATTATTTCACGATGATAGTGTAATGAATGCAATTTAAAAAAATTGACATATTAATAATAGTATTAGTTTTTTAAATTCAAGAAAAACTGTTTTATATTACAAGAGCTATGAAAACGTTGATTTTTTTTATTCAAGTTATTTTTGCAGAATTTATAGTTATATTACTGAAGTACTTTGCAACATCCAAAATGATAACTGTTCAAATATTTTTTGAATAATTATCTGCAAGTATAATTTTGGATAACTAGTTATTTATAACAAGTACAGAAAAAAATATACACATTACATCTAAATCTAATTATGTTTTAGTTACCATTAAAAAAATGAATTACTTTAAATTGCTGATTAGTAGATACGTTTCTTAAAGGGTTAGTTAAGTAATGGTATACAAAAACATCAATACATAAGATATAAATGTATTTATACATATAAAAAAACGATTTCTGGATCGACGACTTAAAGGGGATAGAGGTGGTGAATTTGTCTTTAGGTTTCCTGGTAACTTGAATTGTCTTTTTTCAACACAGGGAATCGATATTTGCTTGATAAAATTTGTCGATACTAAGAGACATGAATGTTTCTAGTGCACAAACGTACAAATTACTATATATCTAGTTATTAACAATTAAACATTACTTTTTAATAGACCAACAAGAGGGTCTGAGTATTCTTTTTCAGTCTATGTAATAGCTTAAGTTTTTTTATTCTGATGTTAGTACTGGAGACAGATTATCTCGGTTACCTAGTCCATACCTACTTTAATTTCATATTACTACTGAATCATCCACAAATCGTATTTAATTTTTATTTTATAAGTATGCGAGATTTTCAAATAAAAGTAGTAAAAAATGATCATGTTGATGTTGTTTATTTTTGAGTGAAATTCTCCAATGTTTCTCAGATGGTCGATTTTCAAGTATCAATTTCTCTGAAAAATATGAAGAATTTGCGATTTGCTTGTGTAGTATTGCATACGATACAATTAAACAGAATATTTAGCATTAAATCAACTAATTTCTTGATTTTTGACTAGTAAAGCATATGTATTAAAAGTAAAAAAAAAAAAAAAAAAAAAAAAAAAAAACACTAATGATTTCAATAACCATTTATATATATGTATATATATTTAATATTAATTTTGTAACTAATGATGCACATAAAATAATTATTATTGATATCCAAACAAGTTTACATAGTTCGCATTTCAAAAATAAACAACTTACTTCAAGATACTCTCCACAAATGGTTGCTAACGGCGATAACTAAGTTACTAAACAATAAATACAATAGATTTAAATCATTGTGGACTTGGCAACCAACTTATTTCGGCACTCCATGTGGAAATAACATTAAAAGAAAACTCAAGTTACCGGGGGAACCCAAAGTAAAAAATCAAAATACTCAGACCCCCTGACGGCCGGGCCAAATAATCGTGGTTTACCGACCTCCTTGGCGTGCCTCAAGCCTCTTTCCCACGCACTTTCAGACGGAGCCTCGTCAGTTTTTGGGGGATGATGGACAACAGGTGGTCCATAGCCAGGCATAGGTGGCCTAATCAACGGTGGCCTATCAATATGTGGTCGGAACTCGTGAGGAGGATGTGGCGGTGGATAAGCCATGGGTCGCACCATATCGAACATGGTGTAGTTGCCCTTATCCGTGACTCCGGGATGTAGAAACCTACAGCTTACGCCCCACGTACACTGCCCACGATTGTAGAAGCGGCATACCGGTCGTGGTTCCGTCTCTTCGGGTCTAGCTTCATCACCGTCACTTAATTCACCTTCCTCCAGTTCGGATTCGAGCTTCTCTCCATCCTCTTTTGTGTCATCTTTATCATTTATTTCACCCGCCTCTTTTTCCTTAGCCTAAGATGAAATTTACGTTTTTTTAGCCTTACTACTTTGCAAATAAGGTTTATAACAGCAGAGACATCAACTTGAAACGTAAAAAAAGTTCTAAAACCCAGACGACAATCACCTTATCTCTCTTGTCTTTTTTGATGTTTTTCTCCGAGGGCTCCTTAAGCTTGACTACTAGCTCTTCTTCCTCGTTTTTCTCATCGCTTTCCTTGGCATCCTTAGCATCTTTCGACTCCGACTCGGCGTCTTCCTTTACATCCTTCCACTGTCCGTCGGCTTCGAAGTCAAGTTGCTCATGATCATCGTTCAAAGTAGCACTGTTCTTCTCCTCCCTTTTGCTCTCTTCATCCTCCGAATGGTTGGGAGTCTCTTTGCTCGTCGGCCCATTTGTTGCTTGGCAAGCCACCGTATCGTCGTCGTTGTCGTCGTCGTTGACACGTCGATTTTCATCGCCGTCCACGCTGTCAAGGTCTGACACACCGCTCATGTCCTCGTGACTGTGATCGTGTAGTTTGACTTGTGACTCATCAGCCTCCATCTCGCCATCCGATATCTGTTCGCCGTCCATTTCGTACTCGCTGTCTCGAGCAGGTGGCGGAGATGGTGAACGCGGTCGCTTCTTTCTCTTCTTCTTCGACGCCCGAACATGGTCAGATCTGAAATAGGGTTTACGTAATGAATGTACATGTATAGGTAAATAAAAAATCAACAAGTCACGCCTGAAAAATATGGTAGCAAAACACACTTACCCGGTGGGTGACTTGGGCGTGCTGCGAACAGACTGGGGTGAAGTTAGCTCAGAGATGTAGGACTTGGGCGACGTGGGCTCGTCCATGTGCGAGCAGGCGGGCGAGTTGACCCTATCGGGTGATTGGATCGATCTAGGTGAGCTCCTACCGGCATCTGAATGATTGTGCTGTTGCGGCGAGTGTGGAGAACGTGGCAAGCACGGAGGTGAGTGCGGCGAGCACGGGGAGCGCGGTGACTCATCGCCAGAGTCCTCATATCGGTAGTTCTTGGGTGAGTGGGGGCAGGAAATGTGATCCGAGTCGGCACTGTCGTCGCGTTCCTCGAATTTGGCTGAGGCTGGTGATTTGGGTGAAGCCGGGGACGCGGGACCGGACGCTTGATAATCGTCTGGAGAGGCTGGACCGGAAGCAGGAGATGCAGGCCCTGAAGCCGTTGGAGAGGCTGGACCCGAAGTTGTCGGGGAGGCTGGACCAGATGCTGGGGATGCAGGTCTCGAGACTACTGGGGAAGCTGGACCATCGGGTGATGCCGGTCCGGATTCCGGTGAAGCTGGGGCAGAACAAACCGATTTACTCCTGTAGGAGGCTTGACTACTGTCCGGTGTCTTTGAACGCTCGCGAGACTGAGGTGATGCTGAGCCGTCGGGCGTCGTCGCACTGGTGCGCTCTTCGTTGTTGCTTTCCGAAGACGAGCTCTCCGAGTCGGACATAACGATGATACTCTGATTTGGCGCTGAGTTAATTAATTCAGCCTGGAACACAGATCAACGCTCGATTAGCCAAATATTGGGTCATAGTTAAAGTTCATTATTCTCCCGTACCATCTCAAGTGATACAAGAAGCTTTGTTATATGTTTCATGTGTTTTGCTTCTTGTCATTGAATTATTATTATTATCATCATAAGCATTAGCATTTTATACTTCAAATTATAAATTAAAGTGACAAGCGAGCTTATTGAATTGTTGGGGTTTTTTCCATTCCCATTTACATTCGCGATTTAATATTTTTAAGGATATATAAAATAATCTTGAATGAGCATTCACCTTAGCATTAAGTTGATATAATTTTTGTAAACAATGATTATTAAATCAACTAAATTTTAAGACTAAAACCTTGCATGAAGGAATCATTTATCATTACCTTTTCAACGCGTTAACTTTTTTTCTTTCAATTTTTACTTGTTGGGTATAACAGTTTTATACTATTCAATTTAAATAACATTAAAAAATTTGTTTTATTCATAAGTACTCACTCAACTATTTTGTTTATAAATATAAAAGAGATCATTCAGAGGGCAAGAGCTAGCTCTTCCATCATGAAAGTTTGCGGCTGTGGCGCTGGGCTTACCTGTGTCGAAAAGAGCCCATGCAGTACTTGCTCTTGATGTTGTTAGGCACAAAAAGGTTTCTACGAGCGCCATTGCGTCTCGTCGAGAAACACTTTCTCGTGCAAATGAAAACTCAAACTCGCGACTAATTACTGACTCGGACTTTAACTTTATACTTAGTATAACAACATATTCGGCTTGCATTTCACGATGCAGTGACGACATTTTTCGTCTTGCGTAGGTAGGTTCATTACTTTCTTACTGACTTTTGGATGAAATATAAGTTTTTGTACTTTTTTTTTTCGTTTCCTTTTCTTTTCTTTTTTTTTTTTTTTTTTTTTTTTTCTCAACACGCTCATCAACGTGTTTCGATAAACGAGTGTATAATGACGCGCGCGAAACTATGACTTTCGTACACGATATCGCGTAACTATACTTGACCGGCACCGATTGAACTTTTCGGTTATTTCATTTTTCGGCATACTCGCAACATTACAATGCCTGAGTTTTTGCTTTTGTCATCAATAGATGACAAACTTTGAACTTTTTTTTTTCATTCAACAAAGTTTTCTCTAAACTATAGAGCACAACACAAACTACATTAACATAATATGGTAGAATGCCAAACTGTAAACTTATACTTTTTACTTCCACTAGATTGTTCGTTTTGCTTTTGGTTTTTTAGCGAGCGAACTTTTTTGACCTGAAAGAATGGTTTTTGGGCGTGCGAAAACAAATAAGACTAAGTATATTAAAAAAAAGCAGAAATCAACATGTAAAAATAGTTGTTGGATAAGGAATGTATACATATATAATAAGCAAATACAACAAATTAATAATTGTAAGAGATTAAATTCACGAGATAAATGAATGTTAAAATAAGTGGCACTGATCTATCAATCCTTTCTTTACAATTAAATTTTGTTTGTAACTTAACTGCTTCATATGTTTTAAAAGTAGTCATACAATTACTATTTTTATAGCAATAACAAAAATAAGTTAATGCACAAATATTACATTAACTCACGTTTAATTTTTTCTGAAAAAGTATTAAAATGAAAAAAACAATATATTTGATAATTATGAAACAAATACAAAAACTGTTAAGCTTCTTATACCATCACGGGTGTGGGTAAGATGAGACAAAATGTTGGCTGATGCAATTGTCATAATTAACAACATTGCAGTAAACAAGTCCTAGCTCTAATTTTGACAAAAATGGAAGAACAAAACAATACCAAAGATAAGTACAGATCTAATTTCAGGTGCAAAATAAAGAAGGGATTGTAAGAAATAATAGCTATCTCTTTTTTGATAAATATTTAGTTTTCTTAGGTTGGATTTGCTTTGTATACATGTTTGCATAAAATAACTATCAAAGAGAGGTAGGTATAGAAAAATAAATATCAAATGGTTACTTTTTCCCATGTAAAACTTTACTAGGATGTAATAAACATTTTAGGGTGTGTGACAACTAAAAAAAAAAAAAATTAAAAGTGAGAGAGAGAGAAAAAGATTATAACTTAACGAGAATTCAGCGAATGAACAAAAATAAATTAAGTTATAATTTGAAAAATGATGAAAGTTAGCCTAGTGCCGCGTACGGAGTATGAAGGTTAAGAGGATAGGCAGAGCGTAATTAGATGTGATAACGTGTGTGGGTGCATGCCTCTAATGTATGGTATAGGTATCCTCTCACGCCCACGCACAGCTTTCCAGCAATAAACAACAATTCACATGAACAATAAAACCTCTCTCTTTTTACAAAAGGAAGAAAAAAAAGTTAAGAAATAAAATGAATCGAAGAAATAAACGATAAAGTTGACAATACATGTGTGTATAACACGAGAGTTGCACTGTAAACATGTATTTCCGCTATTTTTTTGTAGCCTGAATTTTCTAGGTTATGAGCTAAGTTACCTTAGAGAAGTCGTTGTCGACGACGGAACACCACACAGCAATAAGCAGCAATAAACAATCCAAGAGATGCTTTATAAGTCGTTGACGTCGTCCTTGAGAAAGCCGACGCCAGCTTTAAGAGCTGGACGAAATACACAAGAGAAGAGAAGATCGTCGTTCGCTCGCTAGACACGCGCACTACCGAGAGAGAGATCAGCAGCAAAATGGACGCGAGCGGTCTAGGGGTCTATAGGGGAAGGGGAGACGCGAGACGCTGCGCAGCGCGTAGCTATGCTGTACATATCGATCGATCCACCGTGGACTGAATGCCATATCACACCATATTCCTGATGGGAACGACACTCAAGTACTCAACACTGGTTCTCCTGGCAGAACCTTCTTACTCCAGACAGTGCTGAATTATCCTCGCGACCAAAATAACTCGCTAAAGTTATACTTAGTTATCATCGTAACTTCATTACCCCAAAGGACGAACGGAGAAATTTAATCTCTCCCGCCCGCAAATCTAAGTATTATCTAGCCCAACCTGGTCACACTGGCTTTTATTTTGGAGCCTATGTAGCCAATAAAGTGAGAAGAAGAAGAAGAAGAAGCCTGATGGGAATGATGGATTTGGATGAGGGTCGTCGTTGGTTAATTTGGTTGGGTTTTGGTCCCCTTCAGCAACTGTCAGCAACCTTTCAGGGGTTTCAGGGCTTGATTGAGTCAATACCTTTCCCACCCTGCAGATCCCCAGTGGCAGTTCTCACTGATTTCCGACTATTAAGATATATTGGTCCCCCCTCAACGACCTCAGATGTACCCTATAGTTACCGTTAGTGGTCAGTAAAAATATATTTTGGATGGATGATACATATTTTTTTGGTTCTCTTAGCAAAGTATACCTACGTTTAGCGAACCAAACCGCTAAGGCCGAAGGCTAAGCTAAGTAGAAGAGTAGAACTGGTTCTGTATAATATATAGGTGCATTTTGTTAAGAGAACCGAACCGAAACCAAAAGTGGCTTGAACAAATCAAAGATTCGTTCACCTTACAATCCAGGGACGGTCGGGGACAGTGTGGGCGAGTCGGAGACGAAAGTGTACCCTTACTTATGTGATGGCGAGCGCTCCTGACGGAGACTGTCTCAGGGATTTCGGAGCACTCGGAAAGTCCGAAATCGAACAAATCTGATTCATGAGATCAAGACGACAGATACGCATTTTACTCACTCTGCGTGTGTGACCATTGAGTAAACGAATGATTATGTAATTATACTTCATTAGTTCGTATAATTACGATCGAACTTCACTTACAGGTAAGTTCGTTTGATCTATAATAGACCACGGATGGTACGGCTACAGATAGAGATTTACATATACATTTGTTAGTTCGGACTGTTTTGATTCTGATTACAGAAATACAGTGGTATATACATATACACCTATAGTAACTTTTGGAGTAACCCGGATGGATAATATAATACCCTTCCTAGGATCATCGACTCAAAACCTAACTTTTCTATTTTTTAATTAATTTATAATTAGAATGTAATCATAACTTAATTATATATTGGATTCCGGTTGATAAAGTACCTATTGTTTATTTGTATTTTGCTTAACAAGAATTTTAAAAATTTTTTAACGTCATCATCTTTTTAACCATCTTCTGGTAAAGACGGTCGCAATATTTATTTTACTTTCTTACATTTGATTTAACGATAGTGTATAAAATGTTAAAATCAAAACAAAATTTACGAGAAAATTTTCCAACTTCCGTATACTTATCCTTTGATTCCGATTTAATTTGATCACTTTGATTATAGGGTCGAGGATATACATACCACCAATATTCTATATTCTACATACATATATAAGTAGTTAGGTCTTGAGGGCTTATTTTTTAATAGAAAAAGCGCTGAAAAAACATGTCACTTAAAAAGAAAAAAAGGTGTTATAACATTAAAGTAAGTACGCGATGCAACGTAAACGAAGACGATTATATTAACATTGTAGTTTTTCATGAAAAAGAAAAAGACATTGTCGTCTTGAAGAAAAGAGATAATGTATGTACCAAGTTTATATTAATTGTTATTACGCACTGTACCTATATAAACTTTTTCCATACCTATATATTATAGTGTATATATATGTAATCTCATATAGGTATAATATAAGTATATTTTGTAGCGACAGGACAGTCAGTCGAGCCGCCAGAGGTACTTATAGCCAGACAGCAGACATGCGACAGGCGACAGGTAGGTACGCCTTGTTCACGCTTGTGAGTTTGATCGTTCCCTGTGTTGTTGCGTGTGTTGTGTTTTATAAATAATTGTGCGTGCGCGACAGCTTGCGACAAATCGGAGTTTGGAGTCTAAGAGGTAAAAAAAAAGAAAAAAAAAAAAAACACTGAACGCGGTGTCTGGCGTCTGCCAAGCCAATTGGAATTCTTGAGAAAAAAAATTTGTGAGCATCCCATTAGTTACATGGGTGTATGAAGTACTTATTACTCTCGACTCTAGACCTTGGTTTCGGAATCAAATCGAACCATGGTCCATGTCGTCGTCGTCACCGGTTATAGCTGCTGTATGAGAACAGGGAAATGAAATAGGTGTGCAGCGGCGGCGAGGTGAAGGAGGAAGAAGATATAGAAGGTGGCGGTGAAGGAGCAGAAGAGGAGGAGGAAGAGAGGAAAAATTACCTACCTACGGGTCGCCCGCGCGCAACCCACTCAATTCAACTGCTGGAGCAAAAGGCGCTACACGAGTAGACGACGGCACCTTATAACCTTGTCCTCGTGAGTATGCGCTTATATTAAATTATTCCCTTGTGCGTGTACAACTTTACTCCTTCTTTAGTTCTATTCGTATACATACATTTTTTTATGCGTATAGACATGTACCTAAACTTACCTATATTATGTGTGTGTTTTTCTTCACCTCGCGTATATTTTACATTACCCCCGAAACCCTTTACCTATCTCCCCCCCCTCCCAAGTCATAAGTCTTTCACACGATTTCTCTGTAATACGCCTTATCATGCATTTTGGAGTCAACAAAATATGTATTTACTTAATTCGAAATTCGATCGAGTAGCTCGACTCTTAAAATATATATGCGTACATATATATGTATAGAGACACGCGTAGTCTGCTACAATGATCTCTCTAATTTTTTTTTTTTTTTTTTTTTTTTTTTCATGCAATAATCGCAAATATTACTGTATATATACAGGTGGAAACGATCAGATTAAAATTTTTCTCGCAAGCTCTGTTTTATTTGTCAATTTCTCATCGTGTTTTAATATTAATTACCCTTGATTTTCTCAACTTTTTTTTTTTTTCTAAACTTACCAATTGGACGACAGAAGCTTGACACGCTAACCCGTGCGTTGGTGTGTGATTCACTTTTTTTTTTTATTTGGTCGCTAATGGTCAGCAGCCTATACTCATCTGTCATGTACTTTTTACCTTTTTCCTAATTTTGCAGCTATCTCTCATATCTATTTCTCGCTCTCTCTTTTACCAAAAGTACCGTAATTTATTTAATTGAGTACTCAAATTTTTCTCTTTCTCTTCCACACGTTACCCAATTTCGTTATTTTCTCTGTACTTAATAAGTACTACTTATATACTTAATATCACCTGCTCTTTTAAAGTATTAAATTAAACTTGTTTTTGTGTGCTAATATGTATTCAAGGCTTTATTAGCATCATATATTTAAACTGCTTTGTTGTCATATTCCACTCACTACCCATTCTTCTTTCCATATTCATACACCTGCGTGCATCATTTATATTTGTTGATTTGGGTAATCTATTGGTTTAGCTTTCATCATTTTATGTTTGTGTTTGTCCTTCTCTAGCTTATCATTCTGCAATGGTGTGACAAAACTGAGGTGTATTCTTTTTCTTCATGAGAAAAACAAGCTTGTCTTGTAGTTGTTGATTAGAGTGGGGGTGGAGGAGGAGAAAAAAAATTAAGATTAGCAGTACGTATTAAATTGCCTCACAATGGAGACATCAGTAGCAGGAAGGCGACGCACTGCTACTAGGCATTCAGCTGAAGATCAAGCACTTGATCAGATTGCTAAAGAGGTACTGCTTTTAATCTCGTCATAATGTTCGTATTCTGATCTTAGTTGTATCAAGGGTTGTTTTTTTTTTGTTTCTTTTATTTTATTTAATATAATAAGCACTAGATTTTTTAATTTTTTTATGTGTTGTAGTATCTATACATTAAGTTTTATTGCTAAATTACTAGACTGTTTTGCATGATTGCAGGCAGAGGCAAGACTGGCTGCACGAAGGCAAGCTAGAGCAGAAGCTAGAGAAATACGAATGAGGGAATTGGAACGGCAGCAGAAAGAAGCTGAAGAGAATGCAGATAGAGTTTTTGATATGTGTACAGGTAATTAAAAACTTTTATCATTGATTTGAAAGTATAAATTATAATTTTAAAGCAAATATAAAATATATTTTTCATCAAGTGAAAGGTATGTATTTTTTTCATATGAAATAACAAGTATGATAATTAACAATTTTTAAAATGATTGTCTTACAAATGAAATAAAGAATATTACTTTTTTATTATAGCAGATGCAAACAGAGCAATGAGGGTTACACCAGACCCTTTACGTGCCTCTAGACTACTTGCAAATGCCAACAATTTTCAGTCAAGTAGAAGATCTTCTGAGGATTCTTTAGAAGATGCAGGTCTTGGCAGGGACCTAAGGGTATATATTTATATTATGATATTTTTTTAAGTTATACTGTAAGATTGTAAAATATGTTGTGTGTGGTTTTTTAAAACAATATTTTTATGTTTCAGTTGGAACTCAAGGAATGTGAAGAAAAATTTAGGAAAGCAATGATAGCAAATGCTCAATTAGATAATGAAAAGTCTTCCTATGCATACCAAGTAGACTTGTTAAAAGATAAACTAGAAGAATTAGAGGAAGTTATTGCCCAGCTACGTCGCGAACTCAGGGAAAAGAATCGCGAAGCAGATCAAGCAAAGCGTCTTAGTCAGAGACTGAAAGAGGATTTAGATATTTGTAGGGCGCAACTTTTAGAAAGGGACACGCTTATACAAGAAAATGGATTGGTCATAGTGGAAGATGAGGGTAGTGAAAATGAAGAAACGCCGAAGTTGAACGGACCTGTTTGCAAAAAAAGAGTGCTAGTCAGTACAGAAGCTGCAGAGTTATTACAGAACGCTGGTGAAGGTTCTTTAGGTCTGTAAGCTTTGTTGGTATTGCTGTAAAAAAGGTTTTTATGAAATCAAAAATTATGTCATGCACTTCTATACAGATGTTCGGCTGAGAAAGTTTGCATCAGAAAAAAAAGAACTACAGGATGAAATTGGGCATCTTAGGCTAGAACTGGAAGAGGCAAGGAATCGTATGAGGCCAGAGCGATCTTTGGGTTCTATGCTTGGTAATAAATTGCTTGTTGTAATCCGTTGTTCTGTAGTATACACATTGGTATAATTCTATCATGATTTTTCAGATTCAGAAGACGCTCAGAGAGAAGCTAATAAGTTGTTGGCGGATTACAAGTTCAAATTACAAAAGACAGAGCAAGATATGTCGACTCTTCAAGCGACTGTTGCTAGATTGGAAAGTCAAGTAATACGTTACAAATCTGCAGCCGAGGCTTCTGAAAAGGCTGAAGATGAATTGAAAGTTGAAAAAAGAAAATTACAAAGAGAGGTGAGACACTAATGAATTGTCTGAAAATAAGCTATCTTACTGTTTCTGCAAAAAATATTTTGAAATATTTTATAGGTTCGGGAATCGCAGGGTCGTGTTGAAGAATTAGAAACAGCGAATTCACATCTGCAACGACGTTTGGACAAACTGAAAAATGCAAAATCAGCACTTTTTAAAGAACTTTGATAGTTTTGTATACTCGTTCGCCGAGTATAAACTACAATTAATAAATGGCGTGTAAATACGAAAGAAAAAAAAAACAAATGTTAAAAAAGCGCGTCATCGTGTTCTCGTGTCCACGCGCAAAAGTAAGGCGAATTACTACTTTATCAAAGGCTAACCGCTAACTCAATTTTACCAGTCTGAATTCTCGTTTTTCTTCGTTCCCTATTTCTAATGGTTCAGCTAGTGGCATTTTACAAATCTCTTTATATAATTATATTTATTCACGAAATACCCCTGACTGCGTGTTTTTAGAATTTATACACAAAAAAAAAAATCAAGACTTTATACCGTTTTTGTCGTTTGCATTTTTAAGATTTTCACGTCAATCATCGTTGAAAGTGACTGAGATATTAGTTATGAAGAATGTTTGATAAAAGGTGGAAATAGTTAAGATTATTTAAAAAGAGAAGTGTATAGTACCTATATGATAGTTATCAAATACGAGTTCAAAGTATTTACACCAGATAAATTCATTCACCTGGTAAATTTTGCATACTGTGGTCTAATTTTTCAAGCATACCAGTATGTATTTTAGTTGATATTTGGCTAAAGCAGCCCCTCGATTAGTCAAAACGTACGTTTTTTTGTATCACGCTGCAATACGCTTAGCGAGTTGGCTTATAAACTACGGCCTATAGAGCGACCTACAATAACTAAAAATAATGCGGGCGAGACTATTTCATAGAATTTTCTTCTATTTAATAATTTATCAGAAAGACAAAGTAAAAAAATAATTGGATTACGGTTTTTTTGCTATGGGCGACAATTTTTTTTCTGTTTTCTTAATGAACTGCTTCTTGGTAAAATTAATCAGTATCATGAAATGCGAATGCGAATGTTTGCGTTGTATTTGATTTTAGGCATGTTTCTATTATCGTGAAATTTGTATAATTTTAATCTCTTGCTCTTATCTTTTGCTAATGGACTTAGAGTCGACCACTGATACAAAGCGTTTGTTTTTAAGTCTTAATTGTTGAAAAAAAAAAAAAAAAAAAAAAAAAAAATGAAAAAAAAAAGGAAATAATAAAAAAGAACCTATATGTATATCTTGTTTATGAGACAACGGAATGAACTCTCATAAAAAATTTTCAGCCATATGCATTTAAAAAGTTGCATTGGTTGGAGCTGATGAAATCGTGTTATAAAAAAATTCTTTATTAAACAATTCATATTTACTAAAAAATTTTAGTCTCCTTTCCTTACAATGACAAAATTCTCCATGCACTCAAGTAAAATACTCATACACTTCAATATTTTTCCAATAATACACTTTTATAGTTATAGTTAATTATATTTTAGAAACGAATTAAAAAATGGAGCTTTGAAAACAACGTTATATTACTAACATTTAATACGTTAAATAACATAAAAGTATCTTACTTAATGAGCAAGTTAGTAAAATAATTTTTTTTTTAAATTTGAGAAAAACCTCTCATTGTCAATCGATCGATGAACTTGCTTTTGGTTTAGCCCAATGTGGACTTTGAGCTTCTGTCAATGGTTTATTTGATTTAATAATGCTTGGTGGCTTGAAAACGGGCATCGGTCTAGCTTTGACTTCCATTTTTTTTCTCAATTCAATGTTCTCAGCTTTTTCTCTTTCTAATTTTTCTCGTTCCTCTTCTTTTTTAAGTTCAGCTTCTTCGGCTTCTTTTTTTTTCATCTGCTCCTCGAAATCTTTTCGCTGTTTAGCTCGTTTGTCTGTGTTGAGTTCTGTTAAAACAGAAACGGATTTTTGAGAAAGCTTACATTTGGGCTCCAAAATCTTTGGAACTGGGCCATTATTTTTATTTTCTTGATTTTCAGTGGCAGTTGATGATGGACTCACTTTCTTAGGCGCTACGAATGGAATCGTCTTCTTGATAAGATTTTTCATCGAATTTGCGTAGGTTTTTTTCGTTACCGGTATGTTATTTGTCAGTACAGTCGTAAAATTCTCTTTCTTCGGCACGTTATCTACTTTTGATTTATAAATTTCATTCTGAGGCTTGGTTACCAAGTTTTCATTCGATTTTTTATGCAAACTATCTTTAGATCTTCCTCTTACCAATACAGGCTTAAATTCTGGAACTTTCTGAGCCTTAAAAGTTCGGAGTTTTTTTTCTTCCTCCATCATCTGTTTTATTCTTTCCTCTTTTTTCTTTTGCATCTCCCTATTTCTATCATCAAAGCTCAACGTACGGGCGATGGTTATTTTTTTGGCTTTATTTGCTGATGCAGCTTTTGGAGCCGATAGATTTCTGCATGGGGTTTTGACTGCCGTTGGTACAGGACGGGCGTGAAATTCGGATTTGTTTTTCTGTTGCTCCGACTCTTTGAGCTTTTGCAACTTCTCTTTCTTTTTTGCTTGCAATTCCCGATTGCGCGCTTCAAAGCTAAATGGCATTATTTTTGTGGTCTTTTTTTTCATGTTGACTGGGTCTAATGGAATACCAAAGTATAACACTTCCTCTTCCTACAAACAGTTTTAAAAAAATTATTGATAACGTAAATAAATACACATAAAAAAAACTATATATACATACATACATATAGTAGTTGTTTTGTAATATTTAAGTATTTTTACAGAAAAATACAAGCGCTATAACATAAGAAAGATAAAAGTTACGAAATTATTTACCTTAATTACAACGCTTTTTTCCTTAGTAGAGACGATAGTTGGAACCGTTTTTGCCGGTACTCTACGAGCTCTCTTGAATTCTTGAGTCTGATTTAGTTTAAAATCTGGAGGCTGATCTTTCCTAGTCTGAGTCAAATGGAAAGGCTCTGGATAAGTGACTAACTTCTTTTCCACTTTTTTCAGAGGAGCTGGCTTTTTTAAGATATCCTTACGAACTGGATTGGCTTTAATCTGATTCTGACGAATTTTCTCTAACTCTAATTTCTCTCGTTCTTCTCTGCTCATTGCTGTCACAGGTCTGGTCCTCGCTTTGCACATCAAAGCCGGTGATGTTGCTCTTGTCAATTTTAGCGATTGCTTTTTTAATAATTCGGCTTTTGTGCTTTTTACATTTACAGAGTGGAATCGTTGCGGCGTTGTTCGCTGAAACTTGGTAACGGCTTCAGCCATGCTCACGTACTTACTTGTGGCTAAATTTTTGCTCATGCTCAGCCGCCGTTGATTCGTGAGACTTACATGACGTTTAACTTGTCTGTGCCATGCATTACCAGTTAATGTTGCAATTTTTTTCTTTGAATCATTACTTTTAGAGGCAGGGAACGGATCAAAGGACGTGACAATTTTGCTTTTTGGAAGGTGCTTGCTTTGATTATCCTGGACTGCATCATCTACTTTGATTTCTCGTTCTGGTTCCGGTTCCACTTTTTCATCAGAAGTATCTGGCTCCAAGCTAGTTTCGGAAACTTCAAGTTTTATTTGAGATGTCTGCTCATTTGTTGAGCTATCTTGATCTTGCTCCAATGTTTTTCTCTCTTTTTCGTCAATGGGCTCACATTCATCATCCAGTCGAATATTTACCTCAACATGATTACAGCCCTCAGTATGTACATTTTCCTCATTTTTGTCAATACCGTCATGTTCATGCTCGTCCTCCAACTTGTCCTGCTCAAATGAAACATAGTGAGACTCATCCAAGTCATGCTTGGGCGTGTTCATCGATGCACACATGGATCTTGTCACTCTTTGTGGTGTTTTAAACGTAGTAGGTGAATCCATGAGGCACGACTTGTTCATAGACTTATCACCTTTACACTTTTGCATGGACAGTTGCAAGTTTTTCATAGCCTCGGTCAATGCATCCTCACGTGTTACCTCTTTGACTCTACTCTTCCTGCAGCTGGAAGTTCTACCCTTATTACTTTTTACTTGCTTTGGAGTCTTTTCAAATATTGTATCGTTGACACAAGATTCATTCAGCGCATGCTTGCTCAAGTTAGATTTTACAGAATGATTTGGGGATTGATCGAAATCTGCCAAGTCAGATTTACATCTGTACTCGTGTGCTTCATGCTGGCGCAAAAAAAAGTCATCCTGAGTCACCTGTGGACTTGGAGCAATAAAATCTGCCCATTGTGGTGCATCAAGGTTATCCATGGTGCTTTTAATTATTTAGGAAAAATTCAATAGATCTAACAGGAATTTTATATAAATATTGGCTAGGCTATTGCGGTTATTTCCTTCCAGTTTAGCTTTGGTCGCTAAATAATCAGCATAATCTGAAATGAAAATACGAAATTTTTTTTTTTTTTTTTTTTTTTTTTTTTATGTACTTACAGGATGTAAAATTAATAGTTTGCATATACTAAAGGTAATAATTTTATAATTAGTAGAAAAAATTTTCAGCACTCTATAATAGGTACACTTTGTATGCACAGACAAGTATTATTTCAACAAATCTCAGAAACTGTCACATAAATTAGCAATAAAAAGAAAATGAGAAAATCGATGGTTTTGTTAGATAGGTAAGCAGTCACCATTTACCCGATAGGCTCAAGTGATTAATAAAATCATTTTTTAATTGCACAACTATCAAAATTAGCAAATCAACACAATGGGGTACCATAACTGCACGTATGCGTGCGTATAATTTCACAAACCGCGAAAAGATATACTACTATAGAGGCAAGTTAAAAGAATTCATTGATACTTATTCATAATTTAGTACCTACATCTCGAATAAGATGCTGCAAACTTACCGGTCACTGAGCATACAAGTGGTTACCCTGCATGCGAGCCCAGAATGGATTGCAGTACTAAATTACGGCAACACAACGAAGCAATCTAAATTCAACAGCACTCGAATTCTTTGTTTTTAAATATACATACTTATTTTAACACGTTGATTAAACTACCGCACCAAAAAATAATAGGACACTCTTGCAGGTGAAGCTAAAGCGAAGCACGTTTATCATGCTTTTGAAGAGGCGATTTGAAGAGAAGTAACCGTCAACGGCCCTCTCTCTTTCACCCGTCCTTCATGTTCATGTACTACTGCTGCACTGCACTCGGCTGTGATGGTGTTTTTGAAATTCAAACGGCTAAGCTGAATGCCGATTGGTTAGATTGATAAGGCTGACCAACTTGACGTCGTTAAAGCAACTATGGTGAAAAACCTTTGTATAGAGTGTGTGTCTGTGTATGAGCGTGACTAAAGTGTCCACGAAAGTCACAGATTGGCTCCGCCATTTTTGCGAATTCGGGACTTAATTGGGAAATTAAGGATATCCAGCCAAGTAGCGATGTGTGTGTTTTTGTATGCGTGCGAACTGCGGATAGATTCTAAAATCGTCTTGAAAAAAACCCTAGATTTTAGTGCTATATATATTCGACCTAGGGTTTTCCGCTAGATAGAAATCACACAGAGATCGTACTGCCGGTACTGAACTAGAAAAGCGCGCCCTGCCGTACCGATGGATAGCTAATTCGTTGCGCAGGTATTTACAATGTATATATATATAACTATATGTTTTTGGAGTAATTCCAAAATTGCAACGTTAGATGGCGTTGGATTGAGAGAAACCTGGGGTACCGACGGTCAACGTTTGGGAAGGATACCTTTGATGGGTAAGTCAGTTAACCGTCGGTACAGCAGGACCAGTACCTCTAGATCAGTACCGATCAGTACTGTTCCGGCCTGTAGTGATTTCCACCTGGCGGAAAACCCTAGATGGACTATATATAGCACTAAAATCTAGGGTTTTTTCTGAAGACGATTTCCCCTAGATGAATAGATTCCGAAAATCACAACGCTAGATGGCACTGACAATGAGAAATGAGAGGCAGCCGTGTGTGGATTATTTGTCTCTCTTGCACACATGTGGAGGAAAGGGTTGTTGGTTATTGGTTAAACAGAGACAGTTGCACAGCCTTTAATTAAAATTTACTTAAAGCACATCAGCTGCCAAATACACCCCCGCATTCCCCCATACATGTATACATGTGTATATACTATATAATATAATTGGGTATAGCAGACATACTGACAGCTGAGCAGAGCTGAGAAAGAAATGATACTTATTCGCTTTGTTTTCAGTTCGTGGTTTTGTTTTTAGCTAACTTTCTTATACGCATACAGTTGTCAGTTACATTGTCAAGTCGTCGTTCAATTTGCGTAGTATATATACCAAAGTATATCGTATGTTTAGCATTGATGTATAAAAACTGCTAAGTTGATGACTTGCTAAAACTTAAGAGTGCCTAACTTGATGAGCTGAACTCGATAGGACGACAGATCATTAGGCAAAAGAGAAAAACTGTCAATAAAATTCGATACCTTGTGCAAAGTGACGTGATTTAGGTACTTATATACTTAAAGATTAAACAAATTAGCTCGAAATGTCGATAGTTTAAATAATAAATGTTCATAGCGATATTTTTAGATAAGTAGACGTGGAGACAAAAAATAGCTCTTTCATATCGTTAATAAATCTGTTCCAAAGTGACATAACCTCCGAATAAAACGTTAGATTAAAAAAAATTCATACTTAAGTACAAACTAATAAAAAAGAATACAAAAATATTCTTGTTTGATTGAAATTGATGCAGTGGTTAAGTTGCATGCATGTAATCATGTCGTGTTATCGAGTTCATAAATTGACAGCTGCTTGATGCATATAGCTATAACGTACATGATATTACTCATGCACCTGTGAAATACAAAATAACAATAAAAATTGTAATTCTTTGATTTTATCTGCATTAAAGTATCATTTTTTAACTCGAAGCTTCATGTACAGTATACATATAAAAAAAAAAAATGTATCAGTTACACAATGTTTTTTACACTATGGCACATAAAACAGATTTCTTAGATTCAAGTTAATATGAAAGAGCAAATTTTAATATACATAAATATCTGAAAACATCGCAATAAACACTTATTTTTTTAGAAGATATCTAATTTGTCAACACTACTTATTGGAGACTTTATTAAGTGCTACTTTTGTGCTTCAATTACTGCAGTTGTTGTTGCTGGGGATCATTGAATCCCCAAGCGCGGCAACAGTAACAAAGGAGTCAAGGAGTGATATTGTAACAAAGGCAAATATGTGGAAGCCCTTTGAGCCGGGCAGCTCCCCCGTTGATTGGTGTGAGGGCAATTACAGCATTTCGCCCAGCATTGCTGAGTTCATGAATACCGTGAGTACCTGTACTTAAATACATTATACTTGTAATATCGGTTATCATTTGGTTTTTTTCGATTTCTGCTTAGATCGTTTTTTCTAGAGGTACTATTATGTACATAGGTATTATTTTTAACACTGCCTTTTAATCTTGTCCTTTTTTAAACAGGTGTAATTTAATTTTTTCCAACAAAACGCACAAGGTTTATTGATTTTTGTCTATTTTTAGCCAACTATTAAAGGGAGTTATTAAACGTCTTTTTAAAGTGTACCTTTTCTGTGATGAAAAAAAAAGCAAATAAGTTTTTTATTCACCTAATTTTTTTACAACAACAGTTTGTTTAGTAAACTATATATTTTACAACAAATAATTATTCATATTTTTATTATTTAAAATAGTCATAAGAGACAATAACGAGGCAGTATTATGTACTGCATACTTTTGCATAAGTAAAACTGTATCATGTAATAATGCAATTTGATAATAAAAACATAAAACATGTAAATGCATATTTTATACAATTAGAATAACTGATTTCGAGGTAATAAAGGAATTTTACCTTATTCAGCTAAGCAACGTTGTATTTCTTCTACTTCCACCAGTATTGATGCACCTATTTAGAGACTATGGTAGATTTGTAAATCCTGGAATACATCTAATATGGTTTCTGTTGATGCTTGTTGGTGCTAGTAGTGCATATTTTCATGCTACTCTGTCATTAGTTGGTAAGAATCAATCGATAATCAATTTACATGATGTTAATTAATATTAATGGCGTCAAGATGAGTTAATATAATACTGTTTCTAGGACAACTTCTAGATGAATTAACCATTTTGTGGGTTTATATGGCAGGTTTTTGTCTGTTTTTACCGAGAAGGTATTTTCCTACTGTAGCTAAAAATAATCGGAAAAGATTTTCTCTTTTTGTGATACTACCAACTCTATTGGCTACTGTATTGGCCACATTTCATCCAGCTGTAAATGCATTTGCATTGATGACCCTTGGAATACCAGCCATCTGGTTTATGATTCTTGAGCTGAAGAGGTACGTCTTCGTGTGTAATGACTAATATAGTGAATAAATTACATTTTTGTACAAAAATGATTGCTTAAATTTTAATTTATTCAATAGTACCTGGCTTGCTAAAAATTATTAATACCTAAAAATAGTTTTTTCTACAGAACATTGTGGTCTTTAAGAGCCAGTTTTCACAAAGTATAATTTTTTTTGCAGAACAACGTCTGGAAGAGTGTATAGATTGGGACTTCGCTGTGGAGCAGTTTGGCTTCTTGCAGTCACATGCTGGCTGAATGATAGATTATTTTGCGATACTTGGCTAAACTTGAATTTTCCCTACCTTCATGCTTTGTGGCACCTCTTTATTTTTATCGCTAGTTATACAGCTGCCGTTTTATTTGCTTACTTTTCGGTTAAAGAGGAGAGGCCCCAGCAATCTCCAGTGCTCAAATATTGGCCAAGAGATGACTTTGAGCTTGGTATTCCCTATGTTACATTAAAATGTTACATCAAAGTCGACACAAACACAAACATATAACTTTGTTTTTTAATTTCAACTCAATAATACTATAGTTATTAATAATCATAATAATAGGAAGGCTGAAGATTAATTAATATTCTAAAAAGTATTAATAGAGGATTGCAAAACCGAGACTGAATAGATTTTCAATTATGTATCAAAGAGACAAAAGAAACGTAAGTACATTAATCTGGAAGATCATACGGTAATTACTTGCGAGTATATTATTTATACATAATACAATAATAGCAGAAAATGAATGACTGCATAAAAGAGAAAAAAAATTTTAAACTTAGATACCAAATGTATTAATCTAATTAATACTTGTACACTATGTCAAATTAGAAGCAGTTAACTTATTTCATATAACAGTACATAAGCTGTGCTCAATGTATAACGTAATATTTGTCGATAAATATAAAAATAGAGATTTTTAAGGAAGTGTAAAGTTTAAACACAGCCAATAAAAAGAGAAGTCCAGATGGACGATAGTTAAGAAAAATTGATTAGAGGATAATCGTAATTCACGATGTAACCAATAGTTGATGCATTAAATAATCACAATTATTATAATCGCGTTGTCGGTTTGACAAAATTCGTTTTCTATAATTCTTTATATAAGTTATTGAATTTCGTTGTATTAGTTTGTGCTGTAACAAGGGTATGTACAGGCCGATTCTGTATTTTAGAGGTGTGTTTTTTAATTTTAGATAATATTTATCATTCATTCAAAATTTATACCGTAAATATTTTTAGTATGTGTTTCTTGTGTTTAATGTGTTATTTTATGGAAAAAAAATTAATAAAGAGGCAATTATAAAAAAAAACTGTTTTTACAAAAATTTTTTCTTATTTCACAATTTTAGTAACATTATAAGCTAATTTTTTTCACAAAACATTTTATAAGTTAAAATAGAACTCGCATGATTATTTTGCTCGTACAATACGAGTATACCATATTTTATTTGTGCAATAATTTATTACCCTCAGAATAAGCCATTTTAATAAATGAGACAAATGCAGTTTGAAAATAGTTTTATAGTAATTTTTTAATGTGACGCAAGTCTCCATGAATATTTCGAAAAACTTTTAGACACAAAGTTTTACTCTATATTATACTATAAATTCTTATCGCTATAGTTATTTTGATTAATCGGTTAAGAGTTTTGTAAAATAAAAAAAAATAAAAAAAAAAGAACAAGTTTTTTTAAATGATCATACTTAAAAAATTATTGTTTCTCTCCTTTGTAAATGACGATGTTATTATCCGTTTCATAAATCTTGATTTCATACAGTAATTCAGGTTTTGGCAGCAGTTTTTTAATTTCGTCGAAAATATATATGGCAACATTTTCTGTAGTGGATACAACATTTTTAAAATACGGAACATCTTTGTCCAAGTTTTTGTGGTCCAGCTGGTCCATGAGAACTTTCTTCATGTAAACCTTCAAGTCCGAAATATTCATGACCATTCCTGTTCTTGGATCGACGGGACCTCGAACTGTTACTTCAACTGCCGGAAAACAAATCACTTGAATTATAAATTATATTTTCATCTCTAAAATTCAATAATCATGTTTGTTTTTTTCTATTATTTAAAAAATTTTAAAAAGCGTAACAATTTATTTTATTTTCCATAAATAAAACGAGAAATCACCAGTATAGTTGTGCCCGTGGCCCCAAAAATTATTGCACTTTCCGTAAATGATTTTGTTATCCTCATCGCTAAGTTGTGTACTGAAAGTAAAGAAAAATAAACAATTTTGTAGTAACTGTTCAACAACAACAGTAGCAATAACATTGGTAAGAATTTTTAATTAAAAAAAGAAGAAAAAAAAAAAAAATTGCCATAAAGGAACGGCGATACTAAAATGTAATCAACAAGTGTTTCTTTTTCAACAGGTTTGTTACGTAAAGTACAATCGGTGGAAAAAAAAAAAAAAAAAAAAAAAAACTTGTTACAATGATTGGTCAGAGCGAGTAATTGAAGAGAAAAAAAAAAACCTAAATAATAACACACCCACCTGTGGAGTCTGTGGCAGGAAGAAATCGACTCTTTTCTGGTGAGATAGGCGATCGGTATGGGCATTATTCGATTGTTCTTCTCACTTGTTTCGGCACCTTTTCCCTTACCTCATGCCCAAACGCAACGTAAAAACGAACCGATGCCTACAACCAAGTGGAGTAAACTGAAAGGGAGATCGCGAGTCTGTCAACTTACTCTCTCTCACAGCGCACAGATTTATGTTTTGCGTGTGTTATATCGCGTGTACACGTACGTATGTATGCGATCAATGTGCGTAACGCGATATCGATTTTTCTTTCAAGGGCAATACGCTCAAGCACGCAATATTATATGGTGAAAGGTTAGTGTTTCACGTATAGGTACGATCCCGCTAGCGTATTTAAACATATGAGTGAATCTTTTCACTCGTACCGAGCCATTAATTATAGTTTTTTCATCAATTACGCGTGTTTATTGTCACGGTTTACCATCGAGTACTGCATTATTTTTCAAAACTCGTATACCTCTATTTCATTTGTTGCGCATTAATTTATTGACGTAATTGGTTTTTTTTTGTGCCGCGGTGAATAACAGTACTCTTGGTACGTGCCACTGTTTGTTAGTCCCAAAACAAATTACATTCAAACGTACACCATACCGATGACGAAAATGACGATTGCAATTTATCGAAAAAAAGAGATGTCGATTTCTCGATAAAACGATGGAAATTATTCAAACAACGCGCCACGATCCGTAAGATTTAAAAAAAAAAAAAAAAAAAAACAAAAAAAAAGTATTAAATAAATGCTCCTCCTCTCGTGCACGCGCATATCCGCGACACCCGCAATTTCGGAGCGCAGGCGCCGATTTCCAGGAGAGAGGACGAGAGGAAGAGGAGGGAATAAGAAATGACGCTTGGAGTGCACAGAGAAAGAGAGAGAGAGAGTAGGAGAAACTAGAATGTGGATATACAGGGGGGAGGAACGAGAGATGATGATAAATCAAGGGTGGAAAGGGAAAAGAGCCAGATACACTTTCCGAGGAGGCGAGAAAAAGACGGAGCTTGAAGACGTGCGCTACGCCGGCTCGAGCCATCATCCTATATGTTCTCATCGTCTCCCAGGCGGCTAGTTCAATTCTACATGCCGTATATGCTCCTTTATAGTCATAAGTAGTTTGTACCACGGAACACATATAATATAGTATTGGGTGAAACGCGCCAAGTATCGCTCGTGTCTCTCGCGTACCTATAATATATACATATGCACGTACAGTTATCATTATTATTATTATTATTATTATTATTACAATTATCGTAGACAGGCGCGCGCGCTTTCCTCGTGTGTTCGCACATGTACGTATCGACGCACGTTAAAGAATTATTAACACCGGACAAACGTGTTTCGGAGGAGGAGCTCCTTTGTATAGTATAATTAAAAAAAAAAAAAAAAAAAAAAAGAAACAATTTTTTTGCATTAATTTTGGAGCAGGACAATGAGTCCGGCTAGAGAGGAGGGCAATCGTTCTTGTTACCTGGTGCTCGAGGACGGCAGCGTGTTCCCGGGCGAGAGTTTTGGAGCACGTCGGCAGATAGATGGAGAAATCGGTGGGTCACCATCATTCGTTTCTACACACACACACACACACGCATGCAGTAAAACCCATTGTTGAGAGTAGCGTTTCTCTCCTATATAGAGGCACGGCTGACAACTTTTATTGCGCTCCATTCTGACGAGCACGTGGCTTGAACCACTATGTTATAGGTGTAGGTGTACGTGTGTACCGTGGGATTTAAAAATGTTCACGAAAAGTAATTGACATCGTCGAGATTACACATACTTTCTGGGCTCTTATTATTCTTATTATTTTTATTATTGCCATCGAACGAAAATCAAGAAATTTAAACTTTATTACATACATTTTTTAAAGCTCCTCCATGTATAATTTGTACGCGTCGTTTTTCTTTCTCTCTTTATTTTTTTTTCTTTATCTCAATGAGCTTAATATCGTGCCTTGGTTTTTTAGAGTAGACTCATTTACGATACGGTAATTGTTAGCGTTTACTTGTTTTTTTTTTTTTTTTTTTTCTCTTTATCACCAGTGACTTTTTTTCTTCTTTTTTTTTAGTAAATGTACCAGCACTTATATAATTAACAAGGCACTTGTAACTGGAATTTCACTTAGGTTTCTAGCTACTCTTTTGGTATATTTTTTACATCGGCTGCAACTTACATTTTTCAAAGATTATCGAGATAGTATTGTATATTATATTATACCGAATACCCAAAATATAATCTTCGCGTACCCGCGTTGGATTAACCAACAGTATGCATATAAGCTCTCTCTCTCTCTACATAAGTATTGTGTAATTCGCGTTCCTGTCATTTTTCGTATAGTTTCAAATTGCAATAAAATTACACGTAATACTTATCGGTATGCATATTCTATCTATTTTCTAAAACGTCTATTAACTGATATTTGTGTCGTTTCTCTGCAATGCCGCATTTGTAACCGAATTTTTTATCGTACAGAAGATAAATAGTTGTTTTTTTCGCAAACTCAGCAAATTCGTTTATTAAACCCATTTTTAAAGTTATTTCTTATTATTTTTTTTTTCGTTTTATCGGAACACTGCGACGTCAACATCTTGCGTTCGATGAAAAATCGAAACAAGCCTTTCCATCTATTTTGCAAAATCAAAAACTACTTATGATAATTTCATCAAAAACTTATTATAATCATTTTGACGCACTGCGTAGCGGTAATGGTTAATTTTTCAAAAACGCCTTATGATTTTTAGACAGAACGGAACTCGACGCAAAATACATAATAAATTTTCCACGCTGCCTAAACTCCGATCGCCGGCGTTTTAAACCATACCCGGTTTGTACCTCGTGCATTGAAACATTTAACTATTTAGGTATCATATGTGCGAGCAGGTATACCTGAGTAATAATCACTACTGGGCTCTTTGATCTTGCCAATGTACCGCTTTGAAATTAAAAAATTGTTGCTTATTTCATTTTTCTTTGTGTGCTTTTGCTTAATCTATGTACAACACAGTTGATCGAGAACTGATAAAAAAGAGTCCACATATATTATATACATATATGCATAGAGAGAGAGAGAGGGCTGGACGTTGAACTTTTCGAAACGCATAAAATATATGTATGTGTAAACGATTGACAGTGAAGGTCTTGAAAATTTTTTGTTCATCCCTTTATTATTTTAAAAAATTTAATCGTTCAACTACTTGAAAATTTAACGAAACATATTAGTTCTGTGTATTGCATAGACACAATTAATTTTATGGATTTTTGATGAATTTAAAACAAATTTTTTTTTCTAAATAAAGTACTTTTAATGCTGAAAAATTATCTATTGACAAAGCAATATTACGAAAAAATTTTTTTCAATCCATTTTATGTATATTCAAGCTTATTGATCAAATATTTGAATAATTTTTCAAATACTTTTTTCCTACATTATTTTGTCTTTCAAACTATGACGTATGATTTTTTTTTTTTTTTAATTTTGTTAAATATTGTGTTTATGAGCAGTATTAAAAGAAAATTTTTTTTTTTTAACCACAAATAATGCACTGTATTTTGAAAAAAATCATTGTTAAAAAAAATTTTTAAATTTAATTTTTTAAAATTCTCTATCACACGTAGATTACGAATTGTGCCTGAAAAAAATTTTGTCAAGTTCAACTCGTTTATTTGACTGCTTATAAAAAAAAAAAAAAAAAACCCTTAGTAGTCTATGCAACGATATTTATTTATTAACTCGTATCCCACACTCGTGCACGTGCCACCTTATTTACGAAATAAACCAAACATGAGAGACATGAGTCAGCCAGCTCTGTCTTCTCCGCAAGATTTTCTCCGGCATATATGGAAAAAAGAAAAAAAAATGATGAAAAAGAAAAGAAAAAGAAAAATAAATCAGAGTAGCCACGTGCAGGAATTTTTGTTGGACCCGCTTTAGTCCGAAAGTATTACATTTCATATTTCTCTTCTATACAAATGAAAAAAAAAAAAAAAAAAAAAGATCCTTATCTCTGTCCTCACGTGTCATATGGTTGTCGGGCACATTGATGTTATATATTATTTTCTCTATGTGCCGTACTTAGTTTTTCAAACGGGGATGGTCGGCTACCCCGAATCGCTGACAGATCCATCCTACTGCGAGCAAATTTTGGTACTGACCTATCCCTTGATTGGCAATTATGGCGTCCCCAGCGACGAAGTGGACCAACACGGACTTCCCAGGTGATTTTTCTCAATATTATTTTCACGCGTTTTTTTTAGAAAATGTTTTACTTTTTTTTGTAATTTTTTTTCTTCCTTCTCTATTTCATACATGCTTTTGCAGTTTTTTTCAACTCGATTGCATCCACCAAACTATAAGTACCGATCTTTGAACACGTTCGTGTACTTATTAATGAATCAAAACACCGATAGTGGAATGCTGAGTCGCTTTAGTTGGCAAAACAGAGTAAAAGATCTTAAAATGCGTGTAATGAATCGATTAGCGCATAAAAACACACACGTACGAGATTAAAATAATATAACGACGAGTCGACGATTCCATTGTACGTTCATCATCCGAGTAACATATTCAATATGTGGCTTGGGTTTTGAGGGGAAAAAAAAAAAAAAAAAAAAATCATTTGTCGATTAGCCGCAACTATTTCACCCGTCCGATTCCCTACCGCTCAAATAGTAGGTGCGCATCGGAAAAGTTACACTTCCTCCAACAAACACTAGGTATCATCATAATCTCGTTTCCTCGATGAATGAAGAAGGTCACATGTACCATATGATGCAGTTTTGTAAAAAGATAACGCGCTACAAGACGACACTAAGTATACGTAGCTGCACGTATATATATACGCGCGATAACCTTTCGAATGTGGTGTGCATATAGTTTTATTGGATGATGCACCATCAGACGCGTCACGATCCGCGCGCGTGATAAATCGGCTTGCGCTGCCATTATTGTTCGACTTATAACGTGCGTGTGTGTGTATATATATATATATATATGTACACATGCATTTGATCGCGGTTACTTAAATCATTCAATTTTTGCTAAAAACAAATAATGCACTGTCGATGCCAAAAAAAAGTTTTTTTTTCCATCCAACAAGTAATATGCACTGTGAAAATAGAAATAAAACAAAAAAGTGCCAAAGTGTGTGAAAAATCATTCAAATATTTTATGTACAAATACTTTGCAATAAACCTGAATATCTATGTGATTTATTGAACTTGTTGGCGAGGAGTAAAAAAAATTTTTTCTCCACTATCAAAAACAATGCACTTTACTTTAATTTTGATTTAAAACCCCGCAAAGAAATTGCAGTGCCAACATACGCAATGTATATAATATATATATATGCGTGCGAAACGTGTTTGAAACCATGTACATACTATGATTGTTGGAAGAGGAAAAAAAAAAGAAAAGAAAAGAAAAAAAAAAAAAGAAAAAAAAACTATTCTTCAGATGGTTCGAGTCGGGAAAGATCTGGACCGCCGGTCTGGTCGTCAGCGAGCTCTGCGCCACGCCGAGCCACTGGCGACAGAGCAGGTCCCTGTCCGACTGGATGAGCGCCGAGGGCGTGCCCGGCATCCAGAAAATCGACACTAGGGCCCTGACCAAGGTCATCCGCGAGAAGGGCACCATCCTCGGCAGGATCGTTCACACTCTACCCCCGGACCTCGCCACCCTGCCACCCATCGTCGACCCCAACACTCGGAACCTCGTAGCCAAAGTATCACGGGTAAACGCCTCTCCTTTTTTTACTTATACCGATTTTTCGAGAAAAAAAAAAAAAAAAAAAAAAAACCACTCAAAATGTCCCAGACAACGAGAACGACCTACAACCCAAAGGGCTCGCCGCGCATCTGCGTGATCGACTGCGGCCTCAAGTACAACCAGTTGAGGTGTTTTCTGTCGCGAGGGGCTCGCGTCGACGTCGTGCCCTGGGACCACGAGGTGCAAAACGAGCCGTACGACGGTCTGTTCCTCAGCAACGGGCCCGGCGACCCGAGCACCTGCAAACCGATCCTCGAGAACCTCAAGCGCGTCCTCGCCGGGCCCAACGGCAAAAAGCCCATTTTCGGCATCTGCCTGGGCCACCAGCTACTGTCCCTCGCCGCCGGCTGCAAGAGCTACAAGATGAGGTGAGCCCACCACAACTCCCCGTGTATATATGGTCGTACAAGTGTACATAAATATACATATATACATGTATGTAGGTACGGCAACCGAGGACACAACCAGCCGGCGATCCACCAGGGCACCGGGCGTTGTTACATGACCTCGCAGAACCACGGCTTCGCGATTGACGAGCGGAGCCTACCCCCCGGCTGGGAGGTGCTCTTCACCAACGCCAACGACGCGAGCAACGAGGGCATAGTTCACGCCACCCTGCCCTACTTCTCGGTGCAGTTCCACCCGGAGCACACGGCCGGGCCGCAGGATCTCGAGTGTCTCTTCGACGTGTTCGTGGACGCGGTGAGGGCCACCACTGGCCAATCCGGCCCGATGACCGTCAAGCAGAGGCTCCAGAGTAAATTGACGTACGTACCGGTTGCCGCGCACAAGCCGGGGGAGGAGCGCCCGAAGAAGGTGCTCATACTCGGCTCGGGGGGCCTTAGCATCGGCCAAGCCGGGGAGTTTGATTACTCGGGCTCGCAGGCCATCAAGGCCCTCAGGGAGGAGGGCATACAGACGGTCCTCGTCAACCCGAACATCGCGACCGTCCAGACTTCCAAGGGCATGGCCGACAAGGTCTACTTTTTGCCGATTCTGCCGGACTACGTCGAGCAGGTCGCTATGCTTCCGTTGTCTTATTTTTTTCACTTCATGTGTCCCACAAACGTGCACGTCTCGTATCCATCGTATCCATGTATATTGTTTGTTTTGCGCGTGGCCCATTGCAGGTGATACAAGCCGAGAGACCGGACGGGGTGCTGTTGACGTTCGGCGGCCAGACGGCGCTGAATTGCGGGGTGCAGCTTCAGGCCAAGGGGATCTTCGAAAAGTACGGGGTGAGGATACTGGGGACCCCGATCAAGACCATCATCGAGACGGAGGACCGCAAGTTGTTTGCCGACCGCGTCAACGAGATCGGGGAGAAGGTGGCGCCGAGCTGTGCCGTTTATTCGATCCAGGAGGCCCTGGAGGCCGCCGAGAAGCTCGGCTACCCGGTCATGGCTCGGGCCGCCTTTTCCCTCGGTGGTCTCGGCTCGGGTTTCGCCAACACCAACGAGGAGCTCAAGACCCTCGCCCAACAGGCACTCGCTCACTCGCACCAGCTCATCATCGACAAGTCGCTACAGGGCTGGAAGGAGGTACGTGCATCGTCATCGCCAAAGACGACCGATAATACGTTATTTACGTAGGTGTTCTCATCGGTGCACGTCAATCGTTCCAGGTCGAGTACGAAGTGGTGAGGGACGCCTACGACAACTGCATAACCGTGTGCAACATGGAGAACGTCGATCCCCTGGGTATACACACCGGGGAGTCTATAGTCGTCGCGCCGAGCCAGACCTTGTCGAACCGGGAGTACAACATGCTGCGGACAACGGCCATAAACGTGATCCACCATCTCGGCATCGTGGGCGAGTGTAACATACAGTACGCCCTGAACCCCTTCTCCGAGGAGTTTTACATAATCGAGGTGAACGCCAGATTGTCCAGGAGTTCGGCCCTCGCCAGCAAAGCCACCGGTTACCCCTTGGCCTACGTCGCGGCCAAACTGGCCCTCGGCATACCACTGCCGGACATAAAGAACCTGGTAACCGGCAAGACCACGGCTTGCTTCGAGCCGAGCTTGGATTACTGCGTCGTCAAGATACCGAGATGGGATCTCAGCAAGTTCCATAGGGTCAGCACGAAGGTACTCCGACTCGTATGTAATTGCATCCTTGTCTACGACATGAATATAAATATGTGCGCGTGTGTAATTGCAGATTGGCAGCTCGATGAAGAGCGTGGGCGAAGTCATGGCGATAGGGCGAAAATTCGAGGAGGCGTTCCAAAAGGCCCTGCGCATGGTCGACGAGAACGTCACGGGTTTTTGCCCGTACCTCAAATCCGTGAACGAGGAAGAACTCGAGAAGCCGACCGACAAGCGCATGTTCGTCCTCGCCGCGGCGATAAAAGCCGGCTACACGACCGACCGTCTCTACCAATTGACGAAAATAGACCACTGGTTCCTCGAAAAGATGGGCAACATCATCCATTGCCAGAGCGAACTCGAGAGCATCGGCGGCCAATCGGCGACAGGTCTCTCCTGCGAGATGCTCCTCGAGGCCAAGCAGCTCGGCTTCTCGGACAAACAGATCGCCATGGCGGTCAAGAGCACCGAGCTTGCCATCCGGAAGCACAGGATAAAGTGCGGCGTGTTGCCATTCGTCAAGCAGATCGATACAGTGGCCGCCGAGTGGCCAGCCAGCACCAATTACCTCTACCTCACGTACAACGGCACCAGCAGCGATCTCGATTTCCCCAAGGGATACGTCATGGTGATCGGTAAGTCATGATGAAAAAAAAAAAAAAAAAAAAAAAAAAAACAAAAAAAAACAATTCAACAGGTTCCGGAGTGTACCGCATCGGGAGCTCGGTCGAGTTCGACTGGTGCGCGGTGAGCTGCCTGCGGGAGTTGCGCAACCTCGGCAAGAAAACAATCATGGTCAATTACAATCCCGAGACCGTGAGCACGGATTACGACATGAGCGACCGATTGTACTTTGAGGAGATATCGTTCGAGGTGGTGATGGACATATACGATCAGGAGGCCCCCGAGGGCATAATCCTCTCGATGGGCGGCCAATTGCCAAACAACATAGCGATGGACCTGCACCGCCAGCAGGCCCGCATCCTCGGCACGTCGCCCGAGCAGATAGACGGGGCGGAGAATCGCTTCAAGTTTTCCCGCATGCTCGATCGCATCGGGGTCTCGCAGCCGAGGTGGCGCGAGCTTACCGATCTCGAGGCCGCGGTCGAGTTCTCCCAGGAGGTTGGCTATCCCTGCCTCGTGCGGCCCTCGTACGTGCTCAGTGGCGCGGCCATGAACGTGGCCCACTCGGACAACGATCTCAAGACTTACCTGAAGAACGCGGCCAGCGTGAGTAAGAAGCACCCGGTCGTCATATCCAAGTTTATCCTCGAGGCCAAGGAGATAGACGTTGACGCGGTCGCCTACAACGGGACCATTCTTTGCATGGCCGTGTCCGAGCACGTGGAAAACGCCGGGGTGCACTCGGGCGATGCAACCCTGGTCACGCCGCCGCAGGACATTAACGCACAGACTCTGGAGAAGATCAAGATCATCACGAGACAGGTGGCCCACAATCTCGAGGTCACCGGGCCCTTCAACATGCAACTCATTGCCAAGGTACGCGCGGTTTCTCTCCACCACTCGTTCCTATGATTGACTTTTTTTTTTTTTTTTTATGATTTCACTGTAAAATTTGCAGGACAACGAGCTCAAGGTCATCGAGTGCAACGTCCGCGTGTCCAGATCATTTCCGTTCGTCTCGAAAACCTTGGATCACGATTTCGTGGCTGTGGCTACGCGACTGATCGTAGGCGAACCGGTAGAGCCGGTCGACGTTCTCGCCGGCTGTGGAAAAGTTGGCGTCAAAGTACCTCAGTTCTCCTTCTCGAGATTAACCGGTAACTACAGTCCACGATTTTCGTTTCCACACCCCCCGTTGTATTGATTTGTATATACCTACTACCGTTGGCAATGTATTTGTTGAAAGGTGCCGATGTGACTTTGGGAGTTGAAATGGCATCAACGGGAGAAGTGGCCTGTTTCGGGGACAACAGATATGAGGCTTACTTGAAGGGCATGATGAGCACGGGGTTCCACATTCCTCAAAAAGGAATACTCCTGTCGATCGGAACGTTTAATGTAAATGTCGATTTGCCTTTTATTTTCCTCCCTCCCGTGTGATTTGATTCGCACGAGAGTAACCACGTACTTTTTTTGCCGCAGCACAAATCGGAGCTCCTGCCGTCGATCGCCAGCCTTCAAAAAATGGGATTCAAGCTCTACGCTAGTATGGGAACAGCCGATTTCTACACGGCCCACAAAATCGACGTGAGTGTACACGCAATCACTTAATTTATTATCACATAAAAATATACGTATGATTAGACAACAAATCATTAATATAAAAAGTACACACAGAGTAGACAAAAGTAACGAAAAAAGCATCTTATCAAAATATATACGCTTGGCTGATCGTCAGGACGAAATCTTGAAATATTCATACGCAAAACAAAAATCTATACATACACGTGCAGTGCAGTTGTTATTGCGCACGGATGTAAATCTCGTTTCATTTGTAACAACAAGACAAAAGAAGAAGAAAGAAAAAACACATGCTTCACGTTTGGTTGTATATATACATAATTTGAAGAAACTTGTTCACGTAGTGTCCAGATTGTATACGTATAATCTACCGCGTTATTTCCGAGTTGGCAACACCCTTGAGCTCCCCTTCGTCTCCCTCGGCACCGCTTGTGCCTCGTTTGTCCACGTCAGCCGGGAACTCGTCTTCTTCTTCACAGGCAACAACCTGTCTTTTGGTGAAAATCGGCCGATCGGCAAGGCTTCTCAGCGACCTCAGTAGCGCTTTCGGCTCACCGGGCACTCCCGGACTCTGCAGGAAAATCGGCCAGTCCGAGTTACGGCCCAACAACGTCTCCGGCGCCTCTGAGCTACCTCTCCCAGCCCCGTCCGTGTGATTATCGGCCGATTCCCCGTTACACCCCTCGTAACTGACTTGTCTACTCGTCCTCGAATCGGCATTGTTTCGCTTCGGGATCTCCGGCCTCGGGGGCACGTCCGGCGGCCTCCTACGGTCGTACAGCTCGCGCGCCTGCTGCAACAAGCTCCGCGCCGTGTCCTGGTAATCCTGATCCTCGGCCAACAAACTGCCCAACAGCTTCACCTGGTCCAAGTAGGCGCGCTTCGATCTCGTGGCTCCCCTCTCGTGGCAGCAGCGCGCCACCCTGAGAAAGTGCTCCGCGAAAAACTCGAGGATCATCGACAGCCTGATGGGGGTCAGGGGCTCGCACTTTTCCTGTTAACACACATGAAGTATGTAAAAAACGAAGCAGAAGAAGAAGAAGAAGAAAGAAAAACCTGAATGTCGATGACGGAGTCGTGCTCGCGTTTTGGGACGACGGCGATCCTGTCGGTGCGCCTGCGGGACGAGGCTTGCATGATGTACTGTTGGCTGTTTTGCTTGGCCTCGGTCCAAAAGTCCTTGCCAACGGGGTCGCGCCTCGCGTAGTAGTACCCAAGAGCCGACGAGGAGCCGTGCGATTCCTCGTGGCTGACCTGCAGATTCGAGTTCCGAAGCACGAGCTCGTGGCGCGTCAGCAGGAGCTTGAGCAGCCTCGCGTGGTCGAGGCGCGGATAACAGCACAGGCAGTCACCACCCCGGCACACCTCCGCCTCAACTCTCTCGTACTGTATGCCCTCGAGGGCGTGGAGGACGAACAGCACCGGGTTGTCGATGATGCGCTTCAATTGTTTTTGCGCGTGCAAGAGATCGTCCGCGTTGACGTTGGCGAACAAGTTGCGCTCGTGCATGAAGTAATCGGACATGGCCCGCTGCTGGATGCAACCGTGCAGGGACTCGAGCAAATTCAGGGTCCACTGGCCTGTCGGGGCCCCCCCGCCAACCCAAACGCACACTTGGCACATATTATAATCAACACACCAAAAGACCGGCTATATTCATGTGATAGTGGTTATATATTGTATACGGACCCATGTGGAGGACCGACCAGTCGGGGTTCTTCTCGGCCATGAGGAACACCATGTTGCGCACGTGTCCGGTGTCGAGGCCAAAGCTCGGGCCGAGGGCCCTGAGGAAGGTCTTGTGGAGGACGAGGCAGACCGCGTAGACCGTGGCTTGGCTGGCCGAGAGGCACGTCTCGAGGTAACGCTCGGCGGCGGGATAATTGAGGCTCCAGTCGAGTTTCCAGAGGGGATGGTGGCGGTTGGGCTCGTCGGTGGCGGGGCCGTGGACCCGCGACGTCTCCGGGACGAGGAAGCAGCCGCACTTTTCGGCTCGCCGGAGCTGCTCGTCGCTCGGCCACTCGGCACGCTCCCGGTCCAACCAACCCCGCGCCCACCTCGGCCAAGGACTCGCGAAGCACGGCACCACCTCGTACGCCTCGATCTTCACGTACGCGCTCTGACTACAAGTTTTCATAGTTTTCATTCGTGGGTGCGACGATTCCTTTTATATGTGTACTTACTCCTTGGGCGAGAGGTGCTCGATCGTCTCGAGTCGGATGGTGGCGTCGCATCGCTTGGCGTTCCTCACGGTTGGCTCGTCGAAGCCGAGGAGCCGGCCCGCCTGGGCCTTGAATCCCTCGTAAAAGTACTTGGCGAGCTTGTACCCGTTCACGTACACAATGTCCTTGTTCTTGGCGATCTTCGCGTCTCGTATGCGCCTCTGTTGGCGCGTCAGGGCCTTGGGCTCGCGCTTCGGGTTGTAGATCCGGCCGTCGTACGTGAAGATCACCGTTTTCAGACACTCCGCGGGTATGTCGCAGCCCAAGAGCCACGAGTTTTTCTTCCTGCCACCGCGAGACGTAACGCGGGGGTAAGCACTGCTCGGGGTGCTGGAGTCGCTGTCGCTGTCCGGGCCGTAGGCGGTCGTCGTGTACCCGGAGCTACTCGAGCTACCCGAGTTTGCCGGTCTCTGCGATCTGTTGTGCGTGTTTTTTTTTTTTTTTTTTTTTTTTTTTTTTTTTTTTTTTCTGGTGAAAGGTTTCGCGAAAGAAACAAATTGGGGCATCGAGCGAAAGATAACGGGTAACAATGTTTGCTCGAATCTTTCCGATGTGGATCAATCGAGACAACAACGATAACGATTATAATTGTTGGCCATGGCTACCGATCGAGCGAGTTCCCTTATCTGCCTCCGTGTCCACTTGATTGGGGGGGAGGGGGGAAAGAAAATAAAAAAAAACATACCTCGGCGTACTTTGACCGTTCGAGGTGACCCTCGCGTTGTCCTCCTCGTGGTAATTGTCCTCGTCAAAGAGATCGGGCATGGACGTGGACGTTGACCGCGCCAGCGGAACGCTCCGTTTGCTTATGGGACCGTACACCGAGCCATCGTCGCTGTATGCTTCACTTTCGTTTTCAACGATCGATGAGACGTCATTGCCGTCCAGGCCGTTTTCTTTCGGAGCCGTTGTTTTACGCTGCTCCAGTCGCGCGTAGCCTGGGAAAAAAAAAAAAAAAAAAAATCGGCAATGCACAAGTGACGACTCATCGACACAATGAGAAGAAGACTTCGATAAATCATCATTGTACGATGCGTGCTTGGCTAGTAACGAGTTCTCGTTCCCGCAAAAAATGCAAATTCATCAAAATTCCATCTAAACTTTGACGATCGCTATCGATCGACGTCTTATTGATACCGATCTCCCTAGCCGTGCAAAAATGATTAAACGATTTTTTTCCTCGGCTCGTGCGTTACGCGTCAAAAGTCTTGTACTCTTTTACACGACAACATACATATAATGTACAACTGTGTAGGATGTGTACACAAATGGAACGAGAAACCGATCAAACGATCGAAAAATGGTAAGAGCAGGATCGACGAACCTTTGTGATTGGCTTCCCTGAGGACAAAGTTGTACTCGATGGCGAGCTCGGTGGGATTGTAGTAGTGCTGCGTCTCGTCGACCTCCGCGACGAGGACATTCTCGTAAATCATGTATAGCCTGATGGGCCGGATCGGTTCGACCGTGACGTCGTCGTTGTCCGATTTGCCAGGTCGGGTCGTAAACCTCACTCGATCGGCAAAGTGTTCGCGCAGCACGTCCGGCATCAGGACCGATTTCATCGGCAGGAGCTTTTGGTTGATCTTTTGCTCCTTTGCCACCAACTTGCGTCGGGCCTCCTCCATTTCCCTGTTGAAAATTCCATCACCCAATGATCATCACACGGATCAATCGTGCGAATCGAATAATATATTTTTCCGCGTGTACAGAGTACATATAATTCATACGCGACACTTGATAATTATCTAACGACGAGTACGCGGATGAGAAAAAAAAAAAAAAAAAAAAGTGATGTACATCAAACAGTGTACCCTCGACACACGCGCGAGTGCCTTTAATCAATATTGCACTATCAATTTGATGACGCGCTAATAAACGTTATTTTTAAGGAAGAGTACGTTCCCGGCTCGATAATATGGACTATACATATACACACAATCGTAAAGTCGCTTTTTTTTTTACGTTTACGAGCGTATATAGTGGTCAGTTTTTTATTTGATTTTTTTTTACAACATCACGAAGAATTAAGGGATATTTGTATAAATTATACGGTTGTGGGTGTAAAGTATACCCCGCAGATGGATATGACGTGCATAATCGAGGAGCTCTCCTTTATCTCATCCTCCAAGTATCCGTGGGAGTTCAATCACCCGTACTTACAAAGTTAATGTGCAATTTTATACCGATGCGTTTTTTATATTTTCCATAAAAATGTGCGCGATTCGCGTCATTGTTCGTAAAATTAAATAAGCTAATCGATACTTCACGTTGCACGCACTTCGCAATCGACGAGTGTTTCCAACATTATGTACAGATGAACGATCTCTTTAGCAAAAGAAAAGAAAGAGCGTAGCGGCAAACTGACCGTTCGTAGTTCGAGAAGAGCTGGACGGAGAGGACGAGGTTGTCGAGTATGAAAGCGCCGGGCCTCTCCTTGATGAGCCTCTTCATGGCCCAGAGCTCCTCGCGCTCGGGATCCCCATCCTCCCGAGGGCCATTCTCGTTACCCTCCGAACTGGCCCTCCTCGGGGCCCTGCGCTTTCTCGTGATGCTCGTGTTGCCCATCCTGTCGGCCAGTCGCGACACCAAGTTGAAAGGCATTTGCCGGTCCAGCAGCGATTGAGCACCGGCACCGCGAATAACCCGGACGACTATCGGAGCTGTACTAGCTTAGGGTGCGGGCGACCGGCATTGTTGGCTCGAGGCCAAGGTTCCCAAGAGTGTACGGAGTCGGCGACGAGCGCGTCGCTGATAATATGCGTTACCGAGGGGAGGCGGTATCGTGAGCATCGGTGTGTCGGTGAGCCCGAGAGAGCCGGCGGGTAGGGGGCGCAAGGCCGGTCAGGGTCTCGCAATTGGTCAGTGCTTTTTATCGCCACTCGAGAGATTGCGATCGCGGGAGGAAAAAAAAGAACAATTGTACATACATGATTCCAAGTGCCGGTGACTCGTAGAGCCGAGGTGTGTGTTTTGTCCCTTGCACCCGGGAGTCTTGGGGCTTGTTTGGGTTTTCTTTTGATTTTCCGGATGTTTTCGGGACTCCAAGCAAATCGCGAAGAAAACGATATCATGCACAGTAAACCAAATATATTATACTTTTCTTGGATAAAATTGTCGCAAACTTTCGGAGAACGTGCATTTTTTACGATTTTCCAGCGCTACGCGCTTGAGGCTTCGGTTGCTAAGTTAGTACCATGCCATTATGTTATTATATATTTTATAGCCGTACAACGCAAAGGACACGTGTGAAAATAAAAATAAAAAAAAAAAGTTATTGATTACTCTTTAGATATTACTTAGGAAGTTTATCATGAAAAAAACAAACAATAATAACGAAACGAGCTTTGTTCGATGGTAGATTGGGATTCGTATAAACAAATTTTTCAAACCTTTTTTTTTTATTTTATAAATTTTATAAATGCTCACGAGTCAAAGAATGGAAAAAAAACAAACAGTTTTTTCAAAACAATAGCCTTAGAAAGAAGCAAAATTTTGAACACATATAGTTGTATATCCTGATATCGCACATATATGCACACCCGCACACACAGACGAGAGATCTCATAAAAAAAATCCAATCTATCGACTATCTTATCGGATAATGGCGAGTGACAAATTAAAAAACGATGAAAAAAAATCTTGCTAATCCCACTACTCGCAAAGATGACGACGACGTCGATGATTATGATTATAAAAAAAAGAGAAAAAAGGAAGAAAAAGAAAAGAGGAGAAACTGTCCATACAAAGGCTATACGTGTTGAAACGGCCAAGTTTGTCCTTCTTCTTTTGCAAGAGAGTTTGTTTGTATCGATTTATTCATTTTTTTTTTTTTTTTTTTTTCTATTTACACTCTATATTGAATGTCTTAATTTTATCCATTTTGAAAATCTATCTAAAAACAAAAATTTTGGTTGTCTATAAAAAATGCATGCTCAATAATTGGTAGTGCTTACACTTGATCTGTTTCGCTCCTATAGTACGACAACCGATTCCTACCGATTTTTTTAACCAAAATGAAAACCTGATAACTCAGTAATGGCAAAAAATGTACAGGTAGAACCGGTGCAGTGGACGTTCGAGGACGTCGTGGACAACGAGGACTCGAGTCCGAGCGAGTTACGCAACCTTGCCGATTTCTTGTCGAAGAAGCACTTTGACCTGGTGATCAACTTACCGATGCGCAACGGGGGTGCACGGCGGGTCTCCAACTTCATGACCCATGGCTATCGCACCCGCAGACTTGCCGTCGATTACTCGGTGCCGCTCATCACGGACGTCAAGTGCGCCAAGCTCCTTGTCGAGGTATGATTCAACATTTTTTATGCACACAGGTGTTTAATTACGTGCCAAAAATTAAAACAATAAAAATACGTGTCGATCAACGTACGGTGTAATCGAGCTTTCGATCGAAAGTATATAGATACACGCATTCCTTTTTTTGGTAAGAATAGCCGATAATTTCGTCATCCATCAGCATACGTATAGGTATATATTTATACAATCATCGAGTGTTTTTATACTCCCTGCGCGTATTATTTTTCTATGACTAACAGCCCACCAATGCGGTTGAGTCATTTTTTTAATTCGTCGATTGATTGATCGTTACCAGAGGTAAAAAAATGACTTTGCCAGTGCAATGTAAAAAGCAATCAATAATAATAGCCAGAAATTGAAAAATCTTGTAAGTCTTATACGATGAATAATTGATTTGAATTATATGGCTGCACCTACCTACATTAGAGATAAAACAACTATCTTTTTTTCTTCGATCGATCAAAAGCTCTCATTGATCTCGCGCTATTTTTATTTTTTATTTACTTTTTGTTTTTTTTGTTTTTGTTCAAGTTCACGTGAGACTACCAATAAAAACCCCTATGAAAATGTAATAATTGTCCTCTCTACAAATCTAGTTTCCATCTTTCGGATTATTTAATGAATTGAGTTTAATACCAAAAAAAAAAAAAAAAAAAAAACAAAAAAAACAAAAAAAAAAAAAAAACAATAGCTTTATCGAAAACGTGCACTTATAATAGATAATGAAGTGGCAGCGATAGACAACCACGCAGTCCGAGCAAGTTCCCTTTGTTTAATTAAATTTCAACACGGCATCCGATAACACCAGCGTTTTTTGTACAAAAAGTTACAATTTCCACGTGCCAGTAACGTACGAGTAAACTTTCAAGTTACGCGTCGAGGGAAAAAAAAAAAAAAAAAAAGGGAAGAAAATAATTAGCGTTTGTTACTCTTATCGCCATAAGGCCTTGCTGATGCTCGAAGGCAAAGCACCCCGGATGAAGACCCACACGGACTGCATGACGTCGCGCCGGCTGCTCCGGCTGCCCGGTTTCATCGACGTGCACGTGCACGCCCGCGACCCCGGCGCCACCCACAAGGAGGACTTTGACTCGTGCACCGCGGCTGCCCTCGCCGGTGGGGTCACCCTCATCCTCGCCATGCCCAACACCAACCCCTCCGTCGTCGACGAGGACACCTTCGCCCTCGCCAAAGAGGTACGCATCAGGTTTTTTTCGCACTATATAATATAACACATATTATATTGTCTCCACCGGTTTACGGTGCATAAACCTATATACAAACCATCGATTGTTCGCCAACCCCCCAGCGGGCCAGGGCGAGCGCGCGTTGCGATTACGCCCTATTCGTCGGCGCCTCCTCCGACAACCACTCGACCATCGTGGAGCTCGCGCCCCAGGCGGCAGCCCTCAAAATGTACCTGAACGAGACCTTCACCACCCTACGCCTCAAGGACCTGACCGTTTGGATCAAGGTAAAACCCATAGCGGCTCTCCCCTCCAAAGCAAACTTGGTCTTATTTATTTTTATCTCCGTCCTCCTCCTTTTTTTTTTTTTTTTTTTTTTTTTTTTCAGCACTTTGAGAGCTGGCCGCACAAGTATCCGATCTGCGTGCACGCCGAGGGCCAGACAACGGCGGCCGTGCTGCTCCTGGCGAGTCTGCACAAGCGGACGATCCACGTGTGCCACGTGGCCAGGAAGGAGGAGATCGAAATCATCCGAGCGGCCAAGGAATCGGTAAGGGATCTCCCCCCTTTTCAGGATCCATCCCACGGGTGTATACACAAGTTGGCTTACTACTGTTTCTTTTTTTTTTTTTTTTTTTTTTTGTTCACCCACGTGAAGGGGCTCGCGGTGACGTGCGAAGTTTGTCCGCACCATCTGTTCCTGTCCCAGGACGATCTAGACCGGATAGGTCGGAGCCGCGGCAAAGTGTGCCCGATGCTCGGCACCAAGGAGGACGTGCAAGCCCTCTGGGACAACATAGCCTTCATTGATATTTTCGCGACCGACCACGGTAATGCCACACGCTTATTGGTAAACTTTGAAATTTATTGCAATCCTTGCGTGGACGGTTTTACCCGATAAGACAGCGCAGAGGGTATACGCATTTTTTCCAAAACACTCTCTCGTCGCTGTTGTTATCGGTCAAGCAGGGGAATCCCCGATTTATTTTTTCTTCGTTTTTTTTTTTTTTTTTTTCTTTGTTTTGTTGTACTATGAAAAAAAAAAAAAAAAAAAAAATACCAATATCGCACACCGATAAGCACACTGGAACAAATGCCAGCAACTGTACCGTCCTTATTGTTGTCGTTATCGATTACAGCACCGCACACTGTGGAGGAAAAGTCCCGCGAGTCACCGCCGCCAGGCTACCCTGGCCTCGAGACGATCCTTCCGCTGCTCTTGAACGCCGTGAACGAGGGCAAACTCGACATTGAGGTCAGTGTCTCTTGTTATACACGCAATATAATACATACGCATGCTGCATCCCGAGTTGGCATGAACGCGTGTAGTGTATATACATATATATATAAGTTGCACAATAAATCGTTAAGCACGACAACCGATAAGATATAACGACTAGAGCTACAAAGGTCAGGTGCATCGGGTGTGTATCTACAATGACACTTTTTTTTTCCTGCACATCACGAGTATACATACGATCTTGTTTGAATTTCACGCATTACTTTGTCCATTGATGATATTATTTCCTCAAGTGTTTTGTAAGGTATCACTGGTTTAGTAACAATAGCCAATAATTCAACCATATACTTAGGATGTGATCGACAAGTTCTACCGGAACCCAAAGCGCATCTTCAATCTGCCCGATCAGCCCAACACGTACGTCGAAGTAGACCTCGACGAGGAATGGACCATCCCGGAGGCCATGGCGTTCACAAAGTCCAAGTGGACGCCGTTCGCCGGCATGAAGATTAGGGGTTCCGTTCATCGAGTCGTCCTTCGGGGCGAAGTGGCCTACGTCGAGGGCCAGGTACTGGTAAAGCCTGGCTTCGGGCAGGACGTGCGCGAGCAACAGAAAAAAATTAAACTCATGGCCCCGAGCGTGTACCAAACGGCCCCGGAGATCACCAGCCGGCCCAACTCGGCTATCGAGAACATACTGTCGCCAAAGAACAGGCCCTACTTCAACGACAAGCACGACGACGACGAGTTGCTCATGGGTAAGGACTATAGTTTCATTGGTTATGTATATTCATTGACCATAGTATTATGTGTTAATTCATGTGACGTATATATATGACAGACCCCCATGGACACCTGCTCCATCCTTCCGTTAAATCGACGAGCGTTCATTTCGGTGGGATGGAGAACGGGTTCGTGTTGCGTCCCACGTCGCCGCTGCCCTTCAGCACTGCGATCCGCTACAAGAGCGACAGCAATCCTAACCTGTTTGTGCCGCCGGCCGGTACCCCCTCCGTGCTCAACCACGGGCTTGCCGGCCATAACATTCTTTCGGTCGACATGTTCAAGAAAGAGCAGCTCAAGGACATTTTTGACGTGGCCCACGACTTGAGGAAGAGCATACTCGCCGACAGGCCCCTTGATCACATTCTAAGGGTATGAGCGATATTTTTTTTTTTTTTTTTTCTTCTTCTTCTTTTTTTTCCAAATTTCAAATTATACATGTGTACAACTTGATGCAGGGAAAAGTGATGGCTTCGATGTTCTACGAGGTGAGTACGAGGACGTCGTGTAGTTTCGATGCAGCGATGCAGAGACTGGGTGGCCGAGTCATCCACATGGACGAGATCAAATCGTCGGTCAAGAAGGGTGAAACCCTCGAAGGTAATTAATACATGATTATTTGTAATTACCCACGATCGTGTACATGTATTTTTTTTCATTGTAATACACGTATAATTGTACCGGTTTGCAGATTCCGTGGCAATAATGGCTGGTTACGCCGACGTAGTTGTCCTTCGTCACCCGGAGCGCGGCGCTATGAATGTAAGTGCACCGTCAAGTTGTACATATTATAATGTACCACAATGGAAATTTGTCACGGTTTTTGTTTGCTTGATCATCAGAAAGCTGCGATGCGATGCCGCAAGCCGCTTATCAATGCCGGGGACGGTGTTGGTGAACACCCGACCCAAGCCCTGCTCGACGTCTTCACCATTCGAGAAGAAATGGGCACGGTCAGGGGTTTGACGATCACGATGGTCGGTGACCTCAAGCACGGCCGAACTGTTCACTCTCTGGCGAGGTTTGTCTTTGATGTTATTTTTCTTTTGTCGCTACAAAATTTCCAAAGCCACGATTTTAAGAAAGCACTGCAGGCAACGCGCACCAGTGTGCCATTGTTGACGTTATTGGTTTTTATCGGTGTGTGTGTGTGTGAAAAGGTTGTTGTCACTGTACGAGAACGTGCAGTTCCGCTACGTCAGTCCGCAGAGTCTGGGTATGCCAGACGAGATCGTCAAGTACGTGGCGAGCAAGGGCGTGCCCCAGGAGAAGCATAGCAAGCTCGAGGACGTGCTCGCCGAGACGGACATTCTCTACATGACCAGAATACAGAGGGAGCGCTTCGCCACCCAGGAAGATTACGACAAAGTGAGCCACATTTTTTTTCCCCACATAATTTTACAATAATTATTACGATACACAATTTGTATGTGTACGTTGCGTACATATTATATGTATACGTCACCCAGCGCCCAATTAATTATATTATTGGGGCCATTGTTTGACATTTGCAGGCGTGCGGTCACTTTGTGGTAACGCCGCAGCTGATGACGCGTGCCAAGACCAAGATGCGAGTGATGCACCCGCTGCCCCGTGTCTTCGAGATAAGCGCCGATTTCGACAACGATCCCCGCGCCGCCTACTTCCGCCAGGCCGAGAACGGCGTCTACGTGCGCATGGCCCTCCTCGCCATGGTTCTCGGACGCTGCTGATATAATATTATGTACTATGTGCACCCGACCGATCGCTCGACTCCTCTGCTCCTCTCGTCGTTATAAGTATTAATTTCACGAACATAAGAGGCTACACGCATGCACCACAATGAATTACTATATTCCCAATTCCATATTGTTTTTTCAACTGGAAGGCATACAATTATGTCTTTGGAGGGTAATTAATGTATTAAGGTTGTACGGACACGAGCTTTAAACGACGAGACTGAATTTTTTGACGATCGATGTTTTGTAACGTTTAGTGCGCTTTACCTGCGTACACTTGAATCGATCGGTGAATTATCGAGCTGCTTTTATCATCACGACAATTTTTATTTTAGTACGTACACATAAACAAGATCTTGTGCCTTTTTACATGTAGACGATTCATGTTGAGATTTTGTCCAGCTGCCAATTGTATGTGATGTAAAGCAGAGTCGTTTTCAACACTCGTGAATAATTGACCGTATACCATCTGTATGCGCGAATCAACTGTAGACGTGTGTGTGATTCGGAGACGGAATGTTACACAGGGCCGGTTTTATCAACCGATTTTTTTAGGCAAATTAATTACGCAGTGCTATCAGCTGGCTGATTGGTGTGCAAAGAGAATTTTTTATTTTTTTTTATTTATAACTCGTTGAAGAAAGCCAAGTTTTTTTTAATATTATGGATCGTAATAGTTGACATGGGAATATAATTAGTATAAATTAGGGTAGGTATTTTACATGGTTTTCTCTACAGATATATATATATATATATATATATATATGTATGTGATCGGTATCTACTCATAATCATTTTTATTAGTCGAGTTTTCCATTTTCCATACAAAAATTATATATTTTGCCAAGATAAATAAAGCTACGGCTCAAAAATGTCAATAGTATGCATGATCTATAAATGTATGAGCTACTAATCGACATCTGTGTACGGTATTCCTGATGAAATACATTTTCTTGAATTTAAAGTGCCCAAATTCTGGGTGGAATCTTATCAAGAAACGCAATTTCAGATTAAGTATACTCGGCGGTACATCATCATATTAATAAGGTATGGCAATTGTTTTGCTCAAATATGCGAGAGTAAAACAAAAATTTGTTTTCATTGATGCTATTTTTGGATGATTGTAATTTTTGACAACACATTTTTTGATTGTTTTTTATATGTTACATTACAGAATCAGCAATGACAATAAAGAAAATTTTAATAACGCAATCAATTGTTTTTCACTTGCCACAATCTAATTTATTTGCTGCATCAATTTAACTATACATTCGGGATAAATTGTTATAACGAATAATTGGCCCACAAATCATTAAAAAAAATGTTTTAAAATACCACAATTTGTAATAGAGTTATTTAATTTTATTTAATATTTACAATGACCCAACATGTTTTTAGGACACGATTGTAATTGCAAAAATGGTTTGATAATTATTACAATGCCACAAAGTATGGCCTCATGCGATTGTTCATCGCATGTATAAATAACACGCTTTAATTACGTAAACTAATAACTTGCTTAAAAATTTTTATATTAAATATTTTTATGCTCACAAATTTAAAGTATCTCGCGTAAACCATGCACAAGCATACTTATAAATAACCTTCTCGTCATTGAAAACCTTTTTTTTCGTACTTTCAAGTGAGTAACATTTGAACTTTATCAATCAACGATTTTCTCATCCCATATGTAGTGCCTATTTTTACCAATTGTCGTTTATATAGCAATGGCTTAATTGTCCTACACGTACGTTAATTACCTCGAAAAGCTTCAAGCGTTTTGTAATACAATATGGTAAACTATAAAAAGAAGAATCTTCTTAAGGACTACTGCATGTGACTTAGTTGTAAACTATATATAGATAATCCATTAATTTTATTAGGAATTATTTTCTTGAGTCTTAGTTTTAAAACATTTCATCATTACACATTCAGATCTAAATTCAACGTACGAAAAAAAAAAAAAAAAAAGAAAAAATCTTTCACATTGTTATTTTATCTAAATGATACTCTTAAATCGAAGGACTTACAAAAATAATCGATGTAATTACATGTAATTCATAAAAAATAAAAAATGGTTAGATTAAAATCAGTTACATACATGTAAATGTGCATTTCCGAAGCAATACATTTAAATGCATATTATAGTCTTGAAGTCAAGAGAGAGTGGCCTGTACATTAAAATTCGAAAATTCAGGACACGAACCGTTCGGTGACACACATCACAGGTTACATACACAGATTCGATGAGACAGTGGTAAAGTTTGATTTATCATCTCAAAGTGGAAAAAAGTTCGGCAAAGTCTGTCGATCGGATATTATGAGCTTCGTTATAATATGTACACGCATGTTCTGACATTTATAATGTATATACATGTATGTACAGAGGAGGTAATCGGAGAATGTATAACGGGCCCGCGTTGTCACACCCGCGTATGCATCCGTTCATCACGAGGAAAGAAGGGGAAGGACGAAAGGTTTAATTTCTCATTGACGTCACACCAAACGCAATGTGGCGAGGATTGCAATGTTGCTGGGTGACACGTCTTGGAGTAAATTAATATGCACATGGCTGTCTTCTCCTCGTGACTTTTGTCACGTCGCGTCTGCGGACAAGTATGAGCGAGTGTGCCGCGTCTTTGGTCACACAACGGCTATGTCGATGGTCGTGGTCGTCGGATGGACGACGTTTATCGAATCGTCGTTTGGGCACATGTCCGTAGCGAAGCACTTGGAGTCCTCGCGCCGGTGCTGGTGACGCTGAGATCGGCCCAGTGGTGGCATACCGAGGCGCATCCGCTTCCGCTTGCCCGACGACGATGCCATGCTGCCGGCGGTGTTTCTGCGGACACGGAATCAAGCAAATCATGAAAATAAACCCTTACGGTAGAAGGTTCAAGTATTTTGTTGAAAATTGTCAAGTGCAATCGGTACGGTTCCTCGGTCGGGATCGCGGGTGTTTGCCGGTTATCGGGTTGTGCCATTTTACGGCACGTTTGGACGATACTGACACGTTGTTGGTTAAAATAAAGTTGTTTTTTTTCTATCTTTTTTATTTTTTTTTTTTTCCTTCGAAATTTCTTGAGTAATAACGTATTATCTAAATAATGGTTATCGATGTTCCAATAAAATATGAAAAAAATAACTTTATCGGATGACTTGATGGCACGATTTGCGATTCAAGTATAAATGAACGTAGACGACGTGAACTCACTGGGTTTGATAGTCTATGAAGATGCCCATGGAGAAGAGGAAAATTATGGCAGCCAAAACACCAACGATCACGACGACCAGGGTGACCAAGGTGCCCTCCTCCTCGGGCGTCAACGTCACTTCGGTCGTTGGCCACTGCACCTCGTCCGCAACTGCAAGGCAACAAAACTTATGTAGTTTTCACGCACAAACCACAGTCGTGCTATTATATGTATATGCACGCGTTATTATTATTATTATTATTATTTTTACTCTAATGTGTGTATGTGTAGGTACTACATATAAAACAAAATTTGAGATGCGTGGGTTATATGGTCGTTTGGATCTTTTGTTTGTGTGCAAATGTGCGAGTCGAGAGTGACGCAATTGAAATATTGTGAGTTTCACATCCGGAAGTACGTAATTAGAGGTATAATGTGTAAATGAATTCGTGAGGATTGCCTGATTGTTAAAACCGCTAATGAAATTATCTTTGCGTTGACAACGCCACCAAATGCCCGAGATTGCAAACCTTATACTTTTTGGCCATAAAAATTACAATAATGGTAATGGTTACCACATCGGTATGTTTACGTGGTTACACACTCGTTGCCGGAATCTCCAATTATCCGCTGTTCGTGTATTTTTGCCTTATCACTCATACACGCGACAATAAACATCAACTGTTGCTGGTTGTAATTATATTTAGTTTTACGTAATAGAACGGTGTATTAACGCCTCGTTGGCTTGTTTTTGCCGAAATAGGATTTGGGTATCTATGGATTCAGACTTGGAATTTCTCGTCTGGTATGTATGATGACGTGCGCTTTGGAAACGCATTGGAAAAAAAGAGTCGTGTACCGTGTACATGTACTGTGAGAAAATCCACATTGGCAAAAACTTTTCTAAATTGTAGAAAAAATCGTTTTACATCTATTAGGCGACGAAAATCATACAAAAGATAGTAATGTAAGCTTTGTTCTTGCACAAAAATCACCAGGTACGTGTTACTGGATTTAAAAAGAGGGGCGTGGGGGGTTGAGCGAAAATTATAATATAACGATGTAGGTACGTTGTCGTCAAAGGTATTTCCCATTCCCGAGTGTACATTGCTTCTACAACGTTTAAAACATAGTTTGTCTCCATAATCATGTCTTTCCTGTGATCAAGCGAACAACGAGCCAAGAGTGCTGTTGACAATTTTTTTTGTCCCGCTGCAAGAGTATAGGCACACACGGAAACTTTTTTATTCAGAAAATAATATAGAGGAATGGATTTTGTTTTTTTTTTACTTCGAAACACCCTCGATTGAATGAGTTGAGGAACGACAAGGATAAAAACTATGCATGTATATTGCATAGGTGATCCATTAACGGTTGTTGCCGCGAAATTTACTTATCGTTAACTTTGGCTCGCAACGATAATTCACAGTGGATAATTGTAAAGTATTTCGTAGAAGATGTCGTGAATGAGTTTTGCCAGTAAACGAGTCAGTATTTAAAATACGAAAAAATGTACAAGTGGAAAACCGTACGAGCTTTCACTAACGTCATGCAGCTGTACAATAAATACATTGAACATTTCTAAATCCAAACAATAAATGATACTTGGTTGAGACGGAAAAAAAAACAAAAACAAAAAAAATGATAAACAAAAATTAAAAAATGTTTTGTGCTGAATCAATTGGCAGCTATCATTGTCTCTCCCTCTTTTACATCGCGTTTATAATATCAGCAACGCAAGGTCTGTCTGGTAAATCATCGACGATTATAAATACACATATTTTTATCACGCGGTAAATATTTTACTGTCCACGATATTGGGCTCATTAAAATAAGAGTAGACTATACGCGATCGAAACGTCATAAATTTATATAACACGCGCGTCATCGAATTGTACGTGTATACTTCGGTATTGGTGTAGGTATACGTAATAACATATGATCATCGCCATCTCGCGGTTTATTGTCTAATTTTCCACTGATGGCTAAATTAAGCCCCACACCAGCACAATGGTCATACTGAATCGACAGCCCATCACCTTATGGACAATCGACGCTTTCCACATGCGGTAAGTAGACACCGATAGCTGAAACGATTGGTCAACCGATCATTTTTCAAACTATGACTATATAGCTGGTATGATGACGCGAGCACGGCTTATCATAAGCCCGTACAAGGTTCTGATAAACAAATATATTATTGAAAGATGAGAGGAAGAGACAAAAAGGTGCCGATTTTCAACTTATGCGCGGGTACATTGTCTATGACGCACCAAAGATTATGTTTAACATCTCTATACATCTCTATCCTGTTGCGAATGTTATCGCGTTTTGCGAGAAATATATACGTGTATCGTAATTTTTGGTACAAATAAATTCAGTTTTACTATTTTTATTTATTATTATTGTTTTTTTCTACGACTGACACTTTTATGATGTACTAGCTTTTGCGACGTGTAATTTAATACTTGCGATTCCTCATGTGTACATCACAGATGTATGTATAAACCACGACAGTATGAAGGCTGTGTAAGGCGGAAAATTTACATTCAATATTATTATGCTACACATTTTTTTTTTATCATTATTAATAATTTTTTTCTTTATGTAATTCAATTGTATTAAGTCATCGATGCAAAATCATATGAGTCACAAATTCTTGGTCGAGTTTATTACTTTCTCGGTCACTTAAATAATATGAATAAACTAAAAAAAAGGCACGATTAAAGCGATGGATTATACATACGCTTTATTTGATCTACTAAAGTAGTGCCTATTTTCTAATAATACTATAAAAAGTTCCCGGATGGAAAACAATAAGCTTAATGCAATAGCAACGCGCGCCCTCACGTGTAAGTATACGTTTATTAATATAATAGAGCATCCGTTCCTTGTGCACATCAACCCATCATCGTCGTCCTCAACGTCATGGTCATCTGACTTGTTTTTTTTAATTTTTTTTATTATTTATCATCCATAAATACTCGTCAAAATGTTCAAACTGCAGTGACATACTTTGAGAGACTTGGAAAAGTGTATTTTTCGATTCGCTCGCCAAGTCCAATGTTGCCTCAAAAGTGATAAGAAAGTCTATTTGTAGTCGCATGGATAAATAAATGGATTTTCGCGACAAGAGTGAGAGAGACGCGGTACATTGTTGTTGATAACGATAGTTGTAATACAAATTAGCATTCAGTTGGAGTGTACTTGCACGCACGTTTTTCGCGATAAAACTAAATTCGCATACTCAAATGCAGGCGTTTCTGTGTCTGGATATCTTTTCTTTTTTTTTTTTTTTTTTTCATAATAATATTGGTAGAATATATGGTGGTTCGTACCATACACTTTTTTGTATTTATGATACGTCCTCGGTTTTCTCGAAACATAGACATAGATTGTATAAAGTACGTGCACAAACGATTCCACAAAAAATAAACCAAATCCTATGAAAATATTGTTTTTGAGGCTTTAACCTGCAAGACCGAAGATTAGTAATTATTTATCATCTGGGAATCCTATAAAAAGTAATGATTTTTTTCGTGATTGACAAAATAAATGGTAATAATTTATGAAAGGCTCCAGAATTATTTAAAAAAGGTTAATAATTTATTTTGCGTTCATACTGTCCCTTATTCGTATATAAGTGGGCACGTGAAAGATAAAAAGAAAGTATATACAAAAAACATCTTGATTTACATCTAACGAGAATTTTTTTTCCCTGTATCGTTGGTATACGTACATCATCCATATGCACGAGCTCTGACGCGGATTTATACATATGCGTCGTCGTCGGGGGAGTAAGTATTTAATTTCACTGATATTATACAAGTGTGCCTGCGATGTATCAGTTTCCAGACTTGGGAACGGGTGATTTTTATCAATTTTTTCATTGTACAATTTTTAACTAAAAATTTTATGCATTATCTGTGCTAAGAAAATTTTTTAAATCAATTCTTACACAAAATTATTTCCATAGCAAAAACCATCCATTATGATTTGAAAAAAAAAAAAAAAAAGAAAGAAAGAAAAAAAAACATTACTTTATATTTTACAATGAACTTTAACATCAGAAATGTATTGTATTTATCTGATGTAAGAAAAATTTTTATCAGTATTTTGTTGTACATAGTGAAATTTGTTCAACTAAAACAGTGCACTTTATTCCGAAAAAACTATTTATTAAACTATTTCAAAATCCATGAAATAATCGTGCTCAAGCCTGATCAAGCCAAATTTCGACGGATAAAAAATGTTAATTAGTTAATGAAAGTTCAAGAAAAATACATTTATCCTTAAAAAAAAAAATAAATAAAAAAATAAAAAATAATAACGAGATTTCTTTAACTTGACCTAGAAATTTTTGACCACCAACATATACGGTCAAGCGCTTCGTGGCAAAGTTCCTCCCTCCTGTTTACTGGTTTTTTTTTTCCAATTGATCTCGAATACACGTATAACGACACAAAACCTACCTAAACATATCTACATGCATTTATAATTATAACGAGAGTTCAAAGCTCTGGAGGTCCAAGTGGAACTAATTTTGCACTATAATAGAGACTCAAACGCCCAGTTTGATAAGCCAAGTGTTGAGCTGAAAAAACTGCGCGGTCGCTGTGAAAGATTAAAAATATTTTTTTGGGGGGAGGATGTGTCGAGTCACTGTCCCGTGATGATTATCGGGTGCGTGACGTTCATTGATTCATCTCATTTGGTGTTCTATCACAAAGAAACTGGATATCGAGTCGAGTGAATCGTTTGGCAAGAAAAAAAATGATATAAAGTTAATTGTTAATTTTTAATGGTGAAAGTCTTAAATAAATGCAATGATTGTCGACTTGTCATACAGATTTTTGGGATACAAGTGGATAGTATTGATTGGTATATGTAGGTACGCGGCTATTGGAAACGGATTAGATACAAATTTTATCTTTAAAAATGATCAGCTTCTCGACGTCAATTGCGTCAATCTAAATAACTATAGGTATACATTCAAAGCTCTTGTAATCTCTTTCGCGAATTCCATATATTGTGAATGGTTGAAAAGACGTTTCCCCTGATTACGAGGTAGCAACGAAATTTTTTTTTTTTTTTTTTTTCATCGAAAGTGAGGGCGCAAGGGAATTAAAAAAAAGTGATCCGAAACAGAGAACAGCTGGCTTGGTTTCCTCCTGCGCTAAACGGCAGTGAGGATCTGTTGAACAATTCGAAAAAAAGTCCCCCGCGTTTGACAACGAGGACGAAACCATCGACAGGTGAGAGCGCGTGACAAACACCGTCTTTGAAATTCATTGATATTTTTTATTTACTCAATAAAATTTTTTCGCCCTCTTGACAACGATCCGCGTCGCGCTTTTTAATTAAAAATCGAATCAACGCGAGACTGTGTATACGAAAATAATTTAAATAACAAGGGTATTTACAAACGTGACTTTACACTCGATGGCAAACGGAAAGAGTTCAGAGACCTGAATACTTATTTACAATAAACCATCACACGTGCCGCATTCCAACGAGCATATTTATGTGCGTTTGTGATACAAGTTGAGAATGTACTTACCTCTACTTTCTAAAGCGCAAAAACAAAAAAAAAAGGAAAAGAAGAGTAAGTACCAAAAAAAAAAAAGAGAAAGGATGCAACGAGGCACTGGACGGAGAATGAAAAGTCAGGTGTGAGCATTACTCGAGCGATTTATGCGTATAGGATCGGTATGGGATATAAGAGCACGTGGTGACGACAGAAGTAGGTATATATATAACAAAGTATCACTTTTATACAGAAAAAAAGTAAAGATAACCAACGGACTCACTCTTCGCTGACATATTGTTCATGTTCTCGTGCAGATTTCAGTCAAGGGGTAAATTTATCATAAAAACACCAGCTCGTTCGGAAAAAAAAAACCCCAATACAATATCCTACCGATGTTCAGATCATTTTACCGCGCTAAACTTGAATGTGGTAAAAGTAACGCGCGTTAAAAAATGCATTTGACAATCGTATGGGTGGAAAAATTTGGCAACTTATAGATGCACACAAGGTGCTCCGTGAAGGCTCATCGAGGGTAATATAAATATACACAACAAATAAAGGTGTAACGTACAAAAATATATGTGCGCCTCGTACGAAACGCCGCGGCATACTGAAAGTACAAATGTGTGGCGGCACGTCGCGTGCGTCTTATATATATATACACCCACTTATTGCGATGCCATTTATATTATATATGTATACATGGTTGCTCTGACGCGTGCGAAGGAGAGAGAGAAACGGAAAACTGTGCGACACGCTGGCCGATTATTATATATTGTATCCTCCCTCTCTCTCAGCTTACTTTATAGCTCTTGTGAACGTGCGTATCTGTATGGATTGTATCTTACCTTGACTCTCGTTACTTTGACGTTGACGAAACTCTAAAGGGAGAAGCCCCCGAGGGACACGCTTCTTCTTCTCCTTTTTCTATTCTCGTGATCCAGAATCCACAGGATATAAATATATTTATATGCACGGAAGGGAGAGAGAGTCTCTTTATTTCTCCCTGTCTCTCTTTCCACGACGGAATGCACGAGACGGGCGAGAGACGCTAATGTGTCTGCAGACTTGGAAATCCGGGAAGTGCGAACGAGGTGTTGAATATAAGTATAGAATACATTTATTTATAGGGGAGAAGCTGGATTTTTTTTTTTTTTTTTTTTTTTTTTTTTTTTTTTTTTTCCTTACCTGCGTTTAAAGTTTTCCAAGATGTGCGAGTTGATGAAACGTCTGGATGTTTATTGAATTTATTGCGCATTTCGTACTATACGCATAAGTATTACGGTGCAATGGAAAAAACGAAACAACATAAACACATACCGATCTTCTGACGTTACAAAACGATTCGGTGAAGCCACATATATATTATACATGCACGAGAGGCGATCAAAACCAGCAACAACTGGACAAACATATGCGCGTTCATTTATGTGAGTTGACGTGTAACTATTTGGAAAAAATGTGCACGTCCGAGGACGGAACTGATGCTGATTAACGCCAACAGGTTAGCTAAAGTCGAGAGAAAGTCAACCTGTCCCATCGAGTCGGGGTAACCCCGACACTTTGTACAACTTGTCGGCACCGCGGACGCCGCAACGATTAATACCAAAATGAAAATTGTTTCGTTTTTTTCTTCATTTCAATATTCGATTCAGGTATATATATATATCGCACCAAATGAACAAATAACAGGATAATATAACAGGATAACTTTGCATAAATCCTTTATTGGACTAAAAAAACAACGGTGTATTTACAAAATCATTGTACAGTCGGTACCTTATTATTCCCATACCTTACCTATGCTTACATGATAGTATACTATGTATATTTTTTTTTTTTTAGGAACAATTTGCTTTTCCAGTCTATCAGACGTATAGCGTAAGTACATTACGCGCGTGCATCTTACAGGTATGTATAAATATACATATAAGTATATAGTTCAATGAAACACGCACTTGGACGAGACGACGCGAGCCGTAAGTAAGTAAGTATAGCCACGGCGGACTATCAATTTCCGGTTAGCTTTGAGCGCTACTTTGCTCCCTCTTCCTCTCTACATTCGACCCATATAATTATACACTATCTAATCGTTGACTTGAATTTTCGAGATTCAAGTATTTGATTGTAGTTTTTTTTTTTTTTCTTTTCCCCACAAATATGTACTAATGCAATGATATGAAAACTGATTAAAAAAAAAAAAAAAAAAAAAAAAAATGACCTTTTACCATTAAAAAAAGTGCAAGTATCGTACAAAAGAGTTGGGCGCGGAACAAAGCTTTTGTCCTCTTCTCCTCCTGGAGCGCGTAAAAATGTATATAAAGTTATCCTACCTAAGCGCCCCACGAGAGCGCGACTCTTTGAAATAAAGTCCAGCTCATCGCGCGATAAGTTTTGCGCTGCATGATAATATATATATATACACGCGTGTGGCCACGAACGATAGGAGGAACAAAAATACAATGTACCGGATGGATGCACGGCTTTGTCGAGATTTCGTTATCTTTGTCCCCTGAACTCGCTGAGGCAGTAGTAAGCGTCCACGCCGTGCAAAAGCCCAGCGGCACAGCTCAGCGTCTGGAAATACGAGCAAGCATATACATCTTATGTATTAATGAAGGAAAAATTGTACGGATGCATCAGCGGATATGTATACATCATGTAAATGAAATTTCTCGGGGTGACAAAGAATTTGCCCACTGAGGATGATGATTTTTGTACCAAAGTGTACCCACACATTTTCACGGATGTATTTTTTTTTTCTTTTTTTTTATTATACTCGAGATAACAACGACGCGATTTTGTGCACTACAAGTAGCAAGGAACCTTAGTATACAGGGGCTTTATGAATTTCGGGAAAATTGAAAAAAAGTATTCGCACCGGATGGGCATGATATGTCCGTGTATACGATAATAAATTGTACTCACGTAGGCGGCAGTCATGGCCGGGTAAACGTCGAAGCCCGCGGTGAAAGAGTAGATCGGCCAGAGAAAGAGCTTCGTGGCGATGGCGAGGTAAGCCGCGGAGGTAAGATAGAGGAAGCAGGCCAGCGCGTTGAACATCATTTCCTGGGAAAAGCGAAAGATCAGTCGTTGCTTTTTGTACTCCCGATATATTTTTGTTGTTTTTTTTTTTTTTTTTACTCATCGGGCGGTGATGCTTACAAACAGGGAGGCGCGGATCAGCCTGTACGATTTTTCGGAGACGATGTAACAGACGAGGAGCATCGCCGAGGTGAAGAAACAGGCCGACGATGTGGTCAGGGAGCCCTCGAATGCCGTGCCGATCGTCGCGCTGTACCTCAGCCCGTAGTTTATCAGCAAACTCTGGATCATACCGCTCATCAGCTGCGCCAAAAAAAACCAAAAAAACCCAAAAAAATGAATGAGTATGACAATTTGCACGTCATGTCGCGGCCACACTCACTGTTTCGAGGCCCTTGAAAACGCCGGGCAGGCTTTTGATAAACTCGACGTGGACGCACGTGCAGAAGCGCACGAAGCAGCACTCGAAGCCACCGTTGCCGTGGGCCGTCGGCATCGGAGCTTGAATCCTCACCACCGGACCGGTGCGATGACCACCGCCGCTACCGATCTTTACCATCGTGATCGAACCGATTTCCGAAGAAAAGAAAAAATAAAAAATAAAAATAAAACAACCTCGAGCCACGTGATGTCGCGAGTCGAATGATCGGTACGTACGGAGGCGATGCACCGACCCCGAGTCAACCGGTAAGACTAACGATGAGCCTCCACGGTCGTCCCAAAGGGATGGCCTTTAGCCGCGGATGCATATAGATTGTCGCGAGAGTCGCGTGTCGTTGCACCCCCCGCATACCTCGCGTATACTCCCCGGCGTCTCAGTCGTCGACACCGTCTCGCCGCCGGGCCTATTTCGGGCGCGCGCTCCTCACCTTCGTTCCTTTTTTTTTTCCTCCCTCCCTCCCCCTGTTTTCCTTTAGCTCTCTCGGTCGTGTCGCGTTTTTACACCGCTCCCTTCCCTTACACGACGCAGGAAGAGATTTAGCGCCTCCGCGAGCTTTTTCCGGCGCAAGCTCGCACTCGGGGCGAGGGGGGGGGGGCACTAACAGCTTCCGACTAGCTCCGGATGCCGGGGAAACGATGTTTTCGGAGGGACAAAAATATACAATAGGGCCGAGAGTCGCGCGTACAGAGATCATTACATTACGTGGGTGTGACTTGACACTTGGGATGGAGCCGATCTTCTCATGATGATGTATCGCTACAAGATTGGTCATTTTCCTTGGGTTTTATTCAAATTCAATAATTTAGCACATATATGTTACATGTATATGATATGATGATACGGGTGCATCAGCGGTGACGTCTTCTCTCGACTTTCAAGTAAACACCTCCGGACGGCACTTGGATGAAAAAATTGTTCATGTACGTCAAGGGGGTCCGCGTGTACTTGCTCGGCGAGAACCTGAACTCCCGAAGTAGGTAGCACAGCGCGATCTTTAGCTTGAGGATCCCGAGTCGCTTGCCTGTGTACACAAATGAAAGATTAGCTGTAGGGGCGATGGGCCACGGCAGCTTTTTATTTTTATCATCATATACCATACCGATGCATATCCTGGGTCCCTCACCAAAGGGCAGGTAAGTAAAGTTGTGCCGCTTGGCCGTGTTCTCGGGGGTGAAGCGGGTGGGATCGAATTTCTCGGGATCCGGGTAGTGGTTGGGGTCCGAGTGCAGCCCGTTGATCGGTACGACGAGCATCATGCCTCGGGGCACGCGGTAGTTCGAGCCCGGTATGACAAAGTCCTCGGCGCAGACGCGGTTCAGTACCGCAGCGCCCGGCTGCTTCCTCAGCGTTTCTGCACGAGCATATATATGTCTCATGGGTCATTGGAACAAAGAGTAGGGGTGGTGAGAAAATCGACCTACCGCAGAGCACCATGTCGAGGTACTCGAGCTCGGTGAGTTTTTTGTAAGTGAGACCCTCGGGGTCGTCGAAGGCCTCGTCTATCTCCTCCTGGAGCTTCGCCTGGATCTCGGGCTCGAGGGCCAACTCGTGCAAGCAGCAGCAGCATATTGCCGAGGACGTCGTCTCTTGGCCCGCGGCGAAGAACAACACGGCCTGCGCGACCGCCTCCACCGTCGACATTTTTTCCTCGCTTGCTAAACATTTTTTTTCTTTTTCTTTTCTTTTTCTCAAAGATGCATATGGTAAGAAGCAATAAGTTATGGGGTCAAAGAGTGAAAGATCCATACGGGAAAGACAAAAAATCACCCAGCATCACTTGCCGATCAAATGAGTTTCGTTTAAAAGACGCTGGCTTTTTGTTTATTTCCGTGAATAAAATACGCTTTCCATTTACATTAAAAAAAAAAAAAAAAAAAAAAAAAAAAAAAAAAAAAAAAAAAAAAAAAAAAAAGATTCCTCGTCGTCCAGCTCGATCCGACCTTGGTCCATGAGTTGCACGAGCATGTCGAGAACGTCCTTCCTCGCGAGATTTTCGGTTCTCCGGCGCGCCACCATTTTATTGAACAATTGGAGGAAAAACGCGTGGACCTCCTTCCTCTTGGCCGGCACCGGGCAAAACTTGACCAAACTCGGCACGTATAACGTCAACAGGACGAACATCTTGCCAAACTCGTTACTCATCTTGCCGTGCCTGTACACCTCCTGCTCATCCTCGCCCCTGCCCAAACTGTTGCAATTCAACCCAAAGGCGATCGACGAGATGCAGTCTATGGTGAACCTGTTTGTTCGCACAAGGGCGTGAGTGAAATCAAGTGGGAGGGGGGGGGGGGTATACGCAAGTGGAGGGAGGTAGGGGGTCAACAGACTTCGACACCAGGTCCTTCATGCCGACGAGGTCCGAAGTCGAGAGGGAGTCGTCGACGGCTCGAACGAGCTCGCGGATGATTTCCTCGAGGAGAGGGTACATTTGCTTGAGCTTGCCGGAGGTGAAGGCCGGGGACAGCTTTGTCCTGAGGCTCCGCCACTTGTCGCCGCAGAGCCGCGCGAGATTGGCCGACAGGGGGTCCTTGTGCTCGTTGTTGTAGCTGCCCCGGTCGCGGAAGCTCGGTAATTCTTGATCAGCACGAGTTTGACGAGCTCCGGGTCGTTTATCACGATCAACGGCTCGTTGAACAGATGAAGCCCGAAAACCCGGTGCTCCCTCATTTTGTGGTAACTTGCCTTTATTATCTCCCCTGCTTAAAAATACGTACATCTTTTCTTTCTTTCTTTCTTTCTTTCTTTCTTTCTTTGATAATTAATCATGTATAATCGAACCGACCGTGAGATATTTTGCCCTGGAAGTAGGAGATGGGAATGTTACCGATGAACGGAATGGCCCCTTTGACGTACGGCACTCCGTTTCGGCTCCAATAATCGTACACCATGAACTTGAAATATATGTAAACGCCGATGGCTATTGCCGCGGACCAGCCGAACAGTAACTTATACAATGATTCCATATATATGTTTTCGCTGCAGCCACACTATGGCATACGTACACGCGAGTGACTCTCGATAGGCCACGGGCTCATTACTCCGAGAGCCCCCCGAGTTTACATAATGAAATATAGGCCAGTATCTTTCCTTCCTTGTTTCATCAAAGTAGATAAGATTGCATATATACTTTCGTTTGCGATGCGTATTTTTTTTTTTTTTTTTTTTTTTTTTTTTTTTTTTTTTTTTTTTTCGTCAAAAAGCAGATTTCGCAAGTTTGGGCGAAGCAAACAAAAACGCAAGTCAGTGAAACGGCGCGTCGGGACTAAGCTGATTTCTTCATTTTAGGGACGATGGAATTAAATTGATGGTCATTTTCGATAGATATTGGTCATAGATAAGCAACAATGGATATACTTGAAAAAATTCATCTTTATCATTTCAACATTTTTATTATTTTAATATAATCATCGATAAATGATTAAGTGTGCATGGGTACTCCAGAAGATGGATGATTCTTCGTTGCTGTTGGTTCGTCGGGTTGCTCATCGGCAGGGGTTAGCAGAGGCGATGAAAAGTTTTTTTGTTTTTTTTTTTTGTTTTTTGTAAAAAAATATTTTCCTTAACTATCATAAAAAAAAAAAAAAAAAAAAAAAAAATTGAACACGGTAAAAATTACTTTAAAAATTCTTTAGAAAAATAGCGTTTCGTTTGTACTCTGTTGATTTTAAATTTTTCTACGGATGAGAAAACCAAGGCTCGCAGCGTACAAAAGAGCCATTATAAGTCCAAAAACCTGAAAAACATCATAAACACATTTTTGTAATTTTTCGTAGAATATTTTGGGCTTATGAGAATTTAGGGAGTATTATATATATACTTACTCCGGCCAATAGTAAAGTAACGGAATTTTTGGGATTGCTTTCGGAGAGACTGACGATGGAGCCGATCAACAACAGCAGCACAGCAGAGCCGTTGTAAATGATATCCTGTGGGGCGATTTCATTAATAAATAAAACTTGTTTTGTGTATTACTTAACAGTTAACTAATCGAGTTTAAATAAAATCACTCACGTAATTTGTCTTTCCTATAATGGGCTCGGATACGGGCGAGAAAAAATAACTGATTATAAAGATGGCAGTGCCCAGCATGAATGCAAATGCCACGAGCATCAGGAATATATCAAAATTGTTTATCCACTTCTCACTCCTGCCGTACAACACGAGTAGAACTACTACGAGCCCAACAACCTGCATTGATCAGATTTGGTTTTTTTTTTTTTTTTTTTTTTTCAATACATTTGTCCATACGTGTTGAAAATATATATTTGGATGATTAAATAAATGCATTAATAATTAATTCAATTCATCAAAAAAGAGCGTATAATTTATTGTGTGCTTCAAAATTGCAACGGGAAAACAATTTCTTACATCAAGAGCATTGTATTATTTTACAAATTACATGAAATTGACCTAAAAAATTTTTGTTTTTTTCCTTCGTCACGTCGCAATTGTCCAGAATATAAATTCGAAAAAGTTATAAAAATGCACGTTATAATTTTTTTTTTTTTTTTTTTTAACTTACAGTAGCTTTGTAATAAAATAAGAGCTTAATGTTAGTAACAAAATTCGTTAATAAAAATTCAACAATGTGCATCGGTGAGAGACAGTAATGAAACGTAAGTAAACTATTGGCTCTGAGTTAACTGTATGTGTGACACAAGTACCCAAAAATTGTATAGTCTGAATAAATTAAATGCTCTGCTATTGCAATCGGCAGTTAAAAATTGTGCGCATACCATCTACAATATATATAATGTTTAACTATATACTTTCACGCGTATGCAGCTTAAAGCTTTCAACGGTACGTGAAAAATAAAAATTTGAAAGATAACAAGCTTGGACATTATTTTTTGTCACGTGGCACTATTCTTTTGTTCAACCGTAAATTTGACCTTCGTTTTTGAGCGATTTATTTGATTTCACGCACGCAACTGATACATGAAATTTATGAAACTTGGAAACGATGTAATGTGGACTTGGATAGAATCAAATTTTAGATTTGGATTTTTTAGTGACTGCTACAATCTTATAGCACATTTAACTTTAAATGCCCCCGAAGCCATCGCTTGTGGTTGTAAATATATATCAAAACAATTTTAAATACACACTCCAACTCGAAGGAGCTGGTTCGAAAACATTACAATAAATTTGCACATTTACAATTGTTTACACATAGATTTGGAAAAAAGCAGACAGTATAAAGTTGTTTTGAAACGTGTAAGTTTGCAATAAGTACGAGGATAAAAATAGTAAAAAAAAAAAAAAACAAACAAAGCGACACACATCACAACATCGCTTTTGCTTCGAAACAGTTCAAAATGTAGTCAATAATCGGGTACACATCGTCTATACATGTACGGCATTATACATCATAAGCACATAAAAAAAAAAGTCCGTATATATGCATAATGACTATGAAATAAAGCACAACAGCTGCATGCTCCTCGATATTTGCTCAATGCACATTGATCGCTGGACGTGTGTTTCGATTTTGGCGTAATTCGTTTAGATGGCCCGAGAAGTACGAAGAGCGAATATGGTGGTGATGAAGTACAAGATCGAGTTTATGATGCTGAGAATCTGCAAAATAAGGTGAAAAGGGAGATATGGTTTTTTTCAATGCCAAAGTATTTATATAGAGGGAGCAAAGAAAGAGAGATGAGGGTCACTCACGGATGCGGTAAGTTCCATTTTTTCAGCATTATAATACCTTCTGGACCTGGTTAAAAGCGTCACAGAGGCTGCCAGGAGGAGGGCGAATCCCAACGCATGGTACAGTAGTTCCTGTTCGAAAAACCATTTTTTTTTTTTTTTTTTTTTTTTTTTTTTTCATTCGCATATACATTAACACCGATCACGACGGCAATTTTATTTATTTTTTTATTTTTTCAATTTACGCACATAATGGTAACAATTTTTTTAATCCAATGAAACACGAGTGTACTCACAAAAATAGTTTTCGTGATGATGGATTCTGTGGTGAAGGAGCATAAACTGCTGAGAACTAGTATCAGCGAAGTCATCATGAACGACGTGGCGACCAGCAGGAAAAACAGATTCTCGAAGGTGCTGTGGCCGTTGTATGTATTGTTAATAGCGTAAAATACGATGACCACGGAGATGATGCCCAGTATCTGAATGGTCACGTTATCAATTTTTTTTTTTTTTTATTTTATTTGTTGTATCTGTTTGCAAATTCTCGTCACTGCGGGATGAAAGCCCAGCAAGTAAGATATTCATTACGTGCACTAAAGTATTTTATGAAATATACCTTTACTGGCTATTAAAGCCACTCCCTACGTTACAACTGTTGCGCGTAAGATCATTTGCCGTCAATTGAGTGGAATACTTTAATATACGTGGATGTACTTGCCGGACTTTTGTTGTGTTTGTGTTGGCTTTGAATTTTTTCACAAATAAAGCATTAATAGCATTCGCTAAAGTTTTAAATACAGGCGAGCGCCGTCTTCAGCGAAGAAAAAGGTAAATGTGCCATTCTGGGAGTCATGTGATGTGTGTTTTATCGTTTATTTGTACCTGTTTGTTACATAAAACTGTTCGGTTGACAGTTTTTTTATCACTTTTTTTTTTTTTTTTCAACCGACTGACTAATTGCGATTTAATTTCGAAAAACCACTGCAAAAGTGACACTTTCAAGGCCTGTCGTTGAGTTTGGGTTTTAGCATAGGCGCGTACAAACAAAGGGGGACACGTATCGTTGTCGTTCTGCATCTTAAGTGTGCATTATTTATGATTCTCCGTTACCATCCATCGCAATATTTTCGTCAATTAATTCGTCGCTCGACTTCTCACTCGCCTTGTTCTCGCGTCCGAAAATGGCACGATCAAGGCTCTGACGCGCGACATTCCTGAATACACCGATCGGCCGTCTGATTACATATTGTAGCTATTATGTATTTTGTGTACCTCGCTCTCTGGACGTAAACATAATATATGTATGGTTTGTTTACTTCTTACAACAATTTGCGGAAAACAAATCGTTGTCGAGACTAATTTTGTTTAACGCTTTGTAAAAATTTGATTATTTTTTTATATCGAGTTAATTATGCTACACGGAAATTGTTCATTTTTAATTCGTGATATCGTACCTCGTACAGTATTACTGAATATTTCGTATCTGTTTTTTTTTTTTTTTTTTTTTTTTTTTTTTTTTTTTCGTATATTTTGACGGATAAATTTATTCGGCCTAATGGTTTATTTTTGTATCGTTATAATCTTGGGAACATAAAAATCGTGTTTTGGATGACTCATCATTGAAGCAGCGCAATGGTTACTTCACTATGAAATAAAAATTAAAAAAAAATGTTTATCAAGCCGCAATAAAATGTACAGCGCAACCGCACGAGGAATTCGAGTTTATCAATATAAATAAAAGTGACAGCCGATAAAATAGAAGAAAAAAATGGTCATGATGAGAGGGTGGCGTGACGATGATTCGCGTACGAAAATAAAGATGAGGCTCGAGTTATCGTCATATATATAACGTATATACGGAGAGAGAGAGAGAGAGAGGAAGTTAAATTTTCACACGAATTTGAGCGCTCGGGCAAAGCTTCTTGGAAGAAAATTCGACGAGTTATAGACGAGCCAGTGTAGCTTTTGGCTGATGGCGTTACATTTTTCACCGTCACCGAATATTTCATTTTCAAGATCGTCGCGTTTACGTTGCAGCATTGATATTTTTTCCCAAAGGCCGAAAAAAAGATATTCCTTGGAGCACTACTTTTTTCAAGTTGATTGTAACGTAACGAGAGAAAGAAAAGAACCGATTTTTTTTTTTAAGTTTGGATGGATTGCAAAACTACAGCTATTAGGTATGAATGAAACGAATCAATGAATGGCAGTGCGTGCGCGTGATGTAATGTATTTTATAATATTGATGAACGGCCAAAAGTATATGACCGCGTCCAAGACCTGCGTTTGTGCGATCGGTAACGATATCGTTGGTGCAAAATCGGTACTCGACTGCAAGTCAAACTGATTTCGAAGCAACGTAATAAAAGTTGTGTGTGGATGTTATTAAAAGTGAGGAAAAAAAAAAAAAAAAGGTGAATATGTTGTCAGGGGTATACGAACCACTTGTGCGATTTTCAAGAGGCCCGCCCAGCTCTTGCAAAAGCCCACGTTGATGGACGAGGGGCTGCCGGTCGTGACAGTGCGGGTTTGAATGGTCACCGAGTGAGACATCTTTGCTCACTGTTTTCTGAAAAACATACAAAATAACCATTGAATTAATACTTACGATTAAAAATGACTGCCTCGTTAATTCACGGCCAAACGATAAAATGGCCCCTGAGACGCGAAACCCGCATCGCGTGGCAGAAAAACGGATTGTTGGCTCGGTAAAAATAAAAACCCAACAAACAGACTCTGGTCTACCCGTTGAATCCAAAAAACGAGGAAAACAAGAGCGACAAGAACGTCAAACCTAAAAGAGAGAGAGACCCGAGCGCTGCACCATGTAAGTGTACCATAAGGTGCACCAAAAGAGCACAAGGCCGCGCGCGGTGATGGTGGAGAAGGAAGGCGAGCCGTCTCTCTTTTTCTTTCGACTGACCCACATATATTGAGCGAGTACGCGCTACGGAAATAAAAATAACTTCTCCTCCGGCCTTCTTTTCTCCGGTTTTGCCTCGAAAGGTGGTACACACACACATATACATATACTTGTCCAACGAGCGTGCCAACAGTTCGAAGCCATTGACGAGCCGTCATCATCCCCACCTCCTCCCCGTATGCTGGCCCGTGCAATTATAATTTTGCGTCAAAAACGCCGCCACGAATTTTAAAATGTCACTCGCCTTTGTTGTAAACGCGCGGCTTATCCCACAAGAGTTCGTCGTCTGGACAACAATGGCACGTTCCGCGTACCTTCTTCCACCTCGTACAATGATAATTGTGGGCAACATATAATGCGCAATACGTAAGACAGGAGCGGAAGAAACATCAGCCGCGCCCACGGATGCTACCCATACAAATAGCCGTGGTGATATGGGTGGCAGAGAGAGAATTAAAGTTTTTTTAGGCCCGAGCTGGCTTTGTCTAGTATGGTTATACCTATTGGGAGCCAAGTTACGGGGTTATCGTGATAACTTTAAATGGGCCCTATGGGAAAAAAACCGTGTGTTAAACGAAAAGGAGTGAGAAATCGGTAAGACTTGCTTCCTTGCTCAGGTCGCTCGATATTCTGTTTCTTCGAAATTCCAAATTTTTTTTCATTCAGCTCAGATTTAGGAATCGCTTGACCGTGACGTTCTCGTTGACGATGGCTCAAATGGCCACTTAGCGTCAACCTAGCGCCGCATATGGATTATACGCATTAATACGCATCACATTTTGTTGATTACAACTTTTATTAGGATTGAAAAAAAAAAAAAAAAAAAATGAAAACGGTGCGAGTATGAAACAAAAAAATAGTTTTCTAGGGAAAAACAAGCGTGTTTCCGGAGATTCCAAAAGATACCGAGAGTATAGCTACGTTATCGTTATTGTGTCAGATGGAGATAATTGGTAACGGTATATGTCACAACAAAAAGATGGTCGATGAGGAAAAAAAAAAAAAAAAACAAAAAAAATAGTAATCATACATGAAGAAAATAAAGGAGTAGACAACAACGACGGGAGTTCCGAAGCGGCTAGGTGACCTCCACGAAAAATCGATAATCCTGGCGCCACTTTTATTTCCCCATGGTACACATAATATATAACTGTGGCCTTCCCATGTACTAGCGTCTCCCTTTTTGATGGACAAGTATAGTCGCCCAGCGCAAGTATAATAAATAAAAAAAAAAAAAAAAAAAACGGGTTACTACAAGTACCAGTGCAGTGGCAATTAGTTTTAAATGTAAAAGCTGATGTCTCGCAAGAGCCGCTCCCCCCCTCCCCCTTGTATTTGCCTAACGGCCCGAGATAAGAAGCAAGTGTTACAACAATTTTTCGCTTCCAATATCTTCCAAACAGCTTGGGCATTATTTTTGTTCGAGCGCCAAGTTAAATGTTGCTTCCAATAATTTTATTCTTGGTTTCGGTGAAGTTAATCCACGCTTAGGCTTGTTCATTCGCCAAGGCACCACGAAATTTTATGTACGTGATAAACACTTCGTAGTTGAAAACGCATAAAGAAAAAAAAAAAAAAAAAAAATCGCGGGGTATTTTCGTATACGTGCGTATAGATGTATCTCGCGTGAGTCACGTTTATTCGTATACTCTGCTCGTTTCGACAAAAAGATAAAATTTGCATGTTCCGATTAATATACATTTTCGAGCTTGACGTAACGTCTCAAAATGTCAGATTATGCCAATAAGGAGCAAACGAACAAACTCATGCGTTACGCGTAAATTCAAGTTTTTACTATACCGGTGAGATCCAAGCTGAATCTCGATCGGTTGAAAATTGCACGGACCTCCTTCGAAATAGGGACACTGTAGTGAGGTATACCTACGTACCTACCACCGGTTATTTCACATACGATATAGACGCGCGCTTCGTTTATACCCCGACACTTTGTAATGTATCCCAAATATATACAAACACACCTAAATTAACGATACACCGTCCGGAAAGACGTTAGCCTCGCAAATTTCTGCGAATTGCTCAAACACATTCCTTATACAATGATTCAATGTTTGACGATAAGTGTCGCCGCAAATTCGAAATATCGCGACTATTTGATCAATTTTGAACGAAATGTAAGTACATACCCTATATAATATCTATACTCGATAAGCAGTCTGTGATAAAACTGGGCCCTCTCTCGCACACTCGCGCACTATGACTGATACGTCTCCCAAATGATCTGCAACATGCGTTTCATGCGTGAAAACAACCAACACGAGAATAATACATATTATTGTTATTATTATTACTAATAACATGTAGCTTCAATTCGGCTACAAAAAAAGGTAAAAATAGCAAAGCAGAGATGATGACGTATACCTACCCAATGTAAAAATGTGCTAGTACTAAAAAAATAAAATAAAAACAGTAATTCGACTCGACTCGGCTTTGGTGGCAGTTCACGTTTGACTGAATTCACCGAGCAGCCGGAGAGTGAGTATTATGGGACAAAACACACGCGCACACCCACATCGCCAAGTATATATATACATACATATATATATATACATGAAGTAGGTGACGTCAGGGCCGGTGATATCATCCTTCGCTTCGACTCGCGAGCGGTGATGGCCATCGCGAAGAAGAAAATAAGTTGACCGGTTTGCTATCTCGGACGAGTAAGTATAATCCTTTACAACAACGACGAGGACGAGTACTTGATCATTATTATAAAACTTTCTTTTGTTTTTTCTTTGCTTCGTTCAATTTGTCCACTGCACACAATATTTTTATATACGTAGATGGAAAGTATATTACATCTGAATTGTATACGGACGCAAGTAGTGTGTAAGGTGTGGCGAGACGTAGCTGCTCTATACACATATATACATTTTCATAATTTACTTTTGTACCTATGCATATACAGACACGAGAGGCGCGAGGGTGTGTTCGGATGATTGTCCTTTGGGAGTGATTTTTCTACTCAAGGTATTCACATTGGGAGACTTGAGCGGTCAAAGGGGCCATTAGGTGCCATTAGGTGCCATTGTACTTTTTTATTGAAAAATTTTTTTTAATTATATGAATAATTAAGGGTACCCTTGACTGCAATTAAAATACATACCCGGGGTATTAACTTTTATTCATTCTTTAGACATTTTTTGGCACTCCTGCACTTGAAATTCCACTTACAATGATGGTGAATGTGATAATGATACTTCTTGAATTTTTACTCTGAAAGTATGACTTATATGATGATGACTTATACAAATGCATATTATTTACTTGTAATCATGTACAATATTGTATATTGCTTCACCTCAGTTATAACTTAAAAATATAGGGAATTACCATTTTTGTCCATGATAAAAATATGACTCAAAAAATAACATTGTCTGATACTTTTACATTCATTTTTTTCTCGAGGGTAGGACGAATATAAATTAACAAAACAAATTAATGGTTTCAATCGTTAATGTATTTATTTCGTTTGTTGTGTCCATACTTTGATCGTTTTATGCATTCGATAACATTTTTGCACAGAGAACAATCGAATCGACAGTTGTTAATATAATCTAATCTCATATAGATTATAAAAAAAATATATATATGTATATATATAACAGTGTATATTCTAGTTCTATTTTTACTCGCTTCGTAATGTTCTTTTCATACTCATCATATATATCTTTAGAAACAAATTAAATATATTTTTTACGAGAATTGTTATTTCTCATAACAATCAACATATCTATATAAATACGTACATGTATAATTTTCTGATGTATTAGATTACATAAAATTAAGGCGCAAAAAGCAGCATATTTTTTCAAAAAAGTCATTTGAATTGACATAAAAAAAGCCACAACAATTATCTGATTAGACAAAGTTGTTATTATGTAGCATCTTACGGTAACTGAACCCCGGTTTTTTTTTTTTTATCTCGGCACTTGAACATTCCAAAAATCATGTGTAAAATTTCACATCTTGTACAGTGTGCCATTTTCTTATATACCATAAGTACAATAAAAAAAAGCGAGAATAATAAACTTAAATTGAAGTAGCAAGAACACAGTGGTTATTGATTGACGTAAGAGCAAACATACCTATACTATTATTAATAATAAAAATGTTAGCTGTCGCAGTAATCATTCAATAATAATTAAATAATACATAAAAAAAAGGGGCACAATAGTGGTTACAAACGAACATAAGTAGGTTCAGATACACGCGCATGTACCAATGCGATAAATTGCATCCCAAAAAGAATTTTTATGTTAAACATTAAGTATAAAAATTGTTGTACTCGAAGATAAAGAGTCCGTGACGCTGTATGCAAGGGTATATGACAAAGCTAAGTTTGATGTTGAGGAAAAAAGGAAATGGCGAAAGAGAAAAGGTGCGATTGTTGGCGTAGCAAGAATATTTGAAGTTGCAAGGATTTACAATACAAAGATAATACAAAAACTGGTTTAACAAAAATGGCTTTTGGGAGTTTTTTCTGCAAGGAGAAAACTAAAGACCATAAATCCATTGCTGTCACAAAAAAAAAAAAAATTAATAAATAAAACGTACGAACAAAATGTGGCGTATTATATTATGGGTATCCAATGATTGAGTGCTTGTGAATTATAGGAGCACAATAAGTCTTGCATTTGTACGCGTAGAACTATCCCATATGTATTGAAATAAAAAAAGAAAGAAAAGTTTCAGAAAGACTGTTTTAGTTAATACACAAGATGTTGTTGCCTTCACTTTACTGCAGTAGAGATCCAGTCTTTACTCTGTTATATATTGGTATACAATAAATATGTATATATATATATGCATCGTAGAGATAATAATACAAGCTGACTTGCGCGCTGCTGGGTATAGGTACAGACGTCGAATAATGGCACGGCCATTTTTGCGGCTGCATCATGTACACCTCTTTTGTTGTGAATGTGTAATGCATTTGTTGTGATTTCTTTTTTTCCTAACGCTGACTACCCACGTGCTCCAGATAAAGGTAGTACGTGCCGGCTGCATATGCAAGGGTATTAAACAATCCAAAGACCTGTAGAAAACAAAATACATGCAATTTCATCAATGTTTGTCGACTTTCTTCTAATACAACTATTTTTTTTTTCTTTTCACAATAAAAACTCGTATCTAATAAATCTCCAACAAATTTTTGCTGGATGTGAAAATATTCCGATTTTTTGCTCATAACGTAACAAATTGACGTCTACAATCAAATAAAAATAGTTGTACGTTTTTATGTTGCGTTAGGAAAAAAATATCAAACACAAAAAGCTTGGGTATTTAAAACCAATTGTTTGCGTCGATAGATATAAACCTATAATTGTATTTTTGATTAATTTGACGCTTTGCAATGATATTTGTTCTTAAAATGGCATAAATGAAGTATAATGCATGTAATACTAACCCCCGCAGCAATATACACAGCACCTCTGACTACTGCCAGCTCGCATACGAATGCCGTGAAGTAGAGAATGGTGAAGATTCCCGTGTTGAAGAGTTCCTATACGGGCAAAGAAAAAAAAAAAAAAAAAAAAAAAAAACAAACGAATAAATAAAAACCTAAACTTTTCGAGGTTGCCGATACGATGATCTTTGTATGTGTGCACGTTTACTCACAGAGAGCAGCCAATTGATGGGTATCTTGAGCGATTCGCGGACGGAGAGAAGATAGATGACCGACCACAAGCAGGTCACGATAAAGGCGACCACAACGACGAAGGTGAACCATCCACCGGCAGCGTAAGGTGACGACGAGCCCAATATCAAGCAGATGATGCCGAGAATCTGGAAGATTAATAGTCAATGATGAGCCACGTTTGCCAAGATAGCTTTGTTACACGTAATTATCAGTTATATAATATATATTATTACAATCGAGAGTGTTTCCTCGAGATGCAATGTACACACGCATCGCAAATTTGGAGTATTAATTTACTCATTTACCCAATAACCCCCACAATACAATCTTACAACATCAATCGCAACAATCAACCTTCGATCCTGATATAAACGAGGATTTTCCATTGTTTAATTTTTTGATTCAATAATCCTTTCGTCCACACAAATAATATATCAAAAGCCTTGTGTCACGTGTTGTGAAAAACGTTTTTAGGGAGGGGAGGGTGAAAGAAATACAAAAACCATTCCTACTTTGGTGGTTGTTTATTATTTTAATTTGTCATTAACATTTTATCATACGCGGTTGTAAAAAATCATCCACGAGGTCTCTTGTTTTCAGCTGCAGCCATCCCCGAACGCCTCGTTCCACTCGAAGCTCGCCTCCACTCTCCTGCAAAGCTCCTCGCTGATCTTCCGGTACTCCAGCTCCAGCTCCTCCCTCGGCCTCTCTGCCACGGCCTCCCCGTCCGAGTCTTCCTCCTCGTCATCGTCCTCAGCCCCATCCGCCTCGTTACCTCGGAGCACCTCCTTCGCGATCCTCTCGTCCAAGATCTCGTCGGCCCGAACGAGCTCTCCCCTGATCTTCAGCCACCTCCGCGCCCTCTGCTTCTCGAGCGAGACCAGCGGCTCCCGCTTCCTCTCGAGCTCGGCGGGCTCCAAGCCCCTCTTCCGCAGTACCACCATCTCGGCTCGCCTCAGCTCCTCCCGCCGCCAGAGCTCCGTCCTCGAGACGCGCCGTCGCGCCCGTCTGCGCTCCGCCTCCTCGCGCGCCAACCTCTCTTGCTCCTATAACAAGAGATGTACATGGCCACTGTGCGATCGAACAAGAGATATAACGGTATACCTTGACAAACTTGTCGCGCGCCTCCCGGTGCCTCCTGGCCAGCTCGGCTCGTTCCCGCTCTGCCCTGCGCCTCAGAGCTGCTGGGTGCCGTCCCAGGTACTCGTCCTGCCACCGGTGAAACTCGAGCTTGCGCCTTGTCTCCCGCCACGCAAACTCCTCGAGCCACTCGATTCGCTCGGCCGCCGCGCCCTCGTCCTCGCCCTCGTCGGCAAAGATCCGCAAACTCGAGGGCCCGTCCAGCACCGCGAATGACCACTGATTCTCCTCGTCTCTCCCCGAGCCCCCAGGACTCGGGAAGAATATGTACGGCGTCACCTGCATTGCACAATTTTATAATTTATACATACATTTAACATGGGTGTATATGTATAATTGTATGTACAACAAGAGAGCCGCTCACGTTGTTGGAGATTATCCGTAGGAAGAGGGGTGCGCCAGAGTTGCGCTTCAAGTCCCAGACCTCGAAGGATCCGTCGAGCCTGGCGAGGCCGATGGTCCCCGGTTTGCCGGTACTCCAGCAGCCCTCCCCGTACCCGAGCCTCGCGTCCGACCTTCTACGGTAGAACGGCCCCTCGGGCATGTCCTCCTTCCACAGGGCGAACACCCGGCCCCCGACGCTCAGAAACACGTCCTCCAGGTGGTCGCACCTGGCCAGCGTCCTCACGCGACCGTCGTGAGCGGTGCACCTGACCACCGGCTTGGCTAGACACGGCTCCGACTCGCCATCAGCCTCCTCCCAAGCGCACCGGGCGACCTCGCCACCAGCGGTGCCCACGAACACCGTCCTCCTCGCGGACGAGCCCCACGGGAGATGGAAGCTCGTGACCGGGTCGTTTAGTTCGCCGATCGTTAATCGGTGGACGGGTGAGAGAGCCAAGCGCAGAGGACTGAGGGCCCGTGGGGGACTGGCCAGGGATCGCGGTAGGCTCCAAAGGTACAGGCCACCCTCGCCGGAGGACGTGGCGAAGCAAGGTCTCGGCGACGAGGGGCCCACTCGCAGCCACCGGATCCCCGTGACTCCGGACGCGTGGGACTTGCCGTCCGAGGACACGGCTATCGTCGCCTCCCTCCTCCTCGGGGGCTGACCGGCACCGCCGCCACTGCTACTCTCCAGCCAGTCCATCGGTATCTCCCAGACGACGATGCTTCCGTCGAGGCAGCCACCGACGAGGATGCTGGAGTAGCTCCCAATTGGGCAGAACGACAACGCCGAGACTCGCTGATCGCACTTTAGGAGGAACTTTGGCCGCAGGGGATCCGACAAGATCCACAGGGCCACCAAGCCATCGTCCAACGTGTCGTTGGTGGGGTCCAAGTAGGCGCAAGCGAGGAAATTGGTTCTCTCGGGGTGCCAGGAGGCAGCTAGCAAGTACCTCGTCTTGCCGATCGTGTCCAAGTCCAGTAGGATCGTCGACTCGGGATAGCTCGTTTCGCCGATTGCCGGTCTTCCCGCTGGTGGGGCGTCGCCCCTCAGGTTGGCCGCGTCGTTCACGTGGAGGTTGATCGAGGCGTTGAAGGAGACGGTGTTGTCGATCTCCGTGGCCCAACCGGTCGCGAATCCCGCGAGCTTGGACCACTCGAGCCTCCTCCTCTCCGCGAGTCGCAGCGCCTCCTCGCTGACGAGCTCCTTCTTCGGCCCATCTGGACTCGAGTTGTCATCACCATCCCCCTCTTCCCTCGGGGCTTCCTCATCCTGTTGGTCAAAATTACCTCCAAACCCATCGTCTCGTGTGTGCGTACATGATTTCTCCAAAGTTACCCTTTACCTCCACCTCGTCTTTCGTTACTTCCTCCTCCTGCTGTTGGTGCGCCCACAGGTCGGCAAACTCCCGGGGCACCTCGAGCTCGTGCTGCGTCCACTGGTTGGTGGGCCGTGCGGGGTAGGTCTGGGCCTCGGAGTGCCGGCTGCCCAGGTGGGTCTGGGTAGCCCCGGCGAGTCGGGCGAGGTCGACCCTCGGGTGGTTGTCCGCCTCCTCGGGGGCGAGCTCGGCGCAGGTGTCGCGGGCGTCGGCGAGGTCACGGGGCCGGAGGAGCTCGGCCACGGGCACGAGGAGGTCGAGCTCGCGCGTCGGGCCCACGGGACGCGGGGACGCTATCTCGGCTGCCGATCCTCCCTCGCGCCACGGCCCGGCGAGCCTCTCCACCTGGCGGCGCGCCCCTTCTCGGAGCCGAAGCGTTATCCAACGGTTGCGGCCGGCTACGGCCCGGCAGGCCTCTTTGCTCGTGCAGATCGCGAAATCTGTTGGATGCGATCGCCGGTCATCGGGGCCACGAGTGCCCATTTTCAAGTATAGGGAGTAACAAAGAAGAGTTCACACCTGCTCCATCGGGGTGGCCGGTGATCTTGTCTTCGGCGTACCCGACCAGTAGCCAATCCGCCGTGGAGGCAGCGATTCGTCCGGATAGCCCGTGGAGGGTCGTGTCCTCGCGTCGCGAAACTTCCAGCAGAGCTTGCCGGGGCACGTAGGCGTAGGGGCACTCGAGGTACACGTCCTCGTTGACGACACAGCCGAGAAGGGCTTGGGCCTCGCGGGACAATTTCACCCGTTCGACGCCTTCGGGTGTGGCGGTTGTCCAGCGGTGCTGCGATCGGTTGAGGGAGCATTTCTCGGTGTCCGTCTCGTCGGTGGTTTTTTCACGCGAGCGGCTCAGCCAGGAGTCGAGCGGTGCCGCTTCCATGGCTCCGACGATGGCCCTCGACTGTGTACACACGACTGTACGTACAGCATCGATCCAACTTTACGCCACGGGTATATAATACACGTGGGCAAGGGAACTATGGGCAATCAATGCAACTCTATGTGGCTCGTTTTCACGAGTTGTCGACTGGCTTTCTTTGTCTAATCGCACATTTCTCTCGTTCAACGTACAATAATATTTTTTCCTTTTTTTCCGATGCACACGTAGGCATAGTAAAACAATAACATCTAATAATAATAATAATGATAACAACTTCTAATTACTATGATATACATAATATGATTAACAAAAATGCACAATTGACGTTGCATCCTCATTCGAAGCCAAATTGTATTGTATAACGATATATAAGTACGCACAATGAATTCTCCCATACAAAATTCGTCGCTAAAACAATTCTTTTTCTTCTTCTTCTTCTTCTTCTTCTTTTTTTTTGTAGCTATTTTGGCGAACTGTACGAGCTCGCTATTGCCATTGCCGGCGTCGTTGGCATAGTGGACAACCGTCTCGGATAATTTCTTTCACTGTATACTTCAACATTTCTTTCACTGTCAACTCGCGCGTATAGAATACCTTTTTGGGACCGATGGATTAAAAAATAAAAGGAGCCGTCGTTGATTTTTTGGATCGAAGATAAAAAAACCGGGGATTCCCCGGATGACATATAAGACACCAGCGCTCGGGGAGTTGATGAACCCATGACTCCGCGTAACAAACACATGGATCTAAATATAGTCGTAGCGGGGGAGCGAGCTTTTCAAGAGATCGGAGACTTTACAGTGGACCACGTCTACGAAGCCATTCAATATTACAATGTACATAACGTACGTGGCAAAAAAAATGCAGTCCACGTGTCTCTCGTGTCCATGACCTTCTACTTAATCTATTGGGTATATGTTACACTTATCAATCGAAATGTTTCAAAATATCCCATAAAGAGACAATATGGAGCTTAACATAGTATCATTGTGTTACAATCGTTGCTGTTGAATGAAAGTGACTGCTTATCGTCAAACATCGACGACGCGAGAGCCTACTTGGAAGCACTTCTTATCAGGAGCGTAAATCATGTACCGTTGCGTGGATACGATCTGTAGGCGCAGCTGATGCATTGCTTAAGTACATATTGTGGTATACACTCAAGTTTAAACGAGGCGTCGAGAATATGAAGAAGAAGCTGTGCAAGTACTTGTACATGCACACATAGAAGCCAAAGTATGATTGGTCTGTTGGTACACACCACGAACTGGACGGCATTATATCGTATACATATAATGCATATACATGTATATGCCTACCCAGCCGCTGGCTCTAAAAATAGATGCTGGCTCAGGTCGTATATATACTCCTTCACGGCTACATTGCTAGAGGAACAGTGCAGTAGTACCTAGCGTAGGTACGGAACGTGGGAGGGAGAAAGTTTTTTGAAAATTTTCACTTTTGCCTAATTAATAACTACACAATTCGTAGTATATGCATCATCCAGGATCGAGTAACGAGGTACAAGGGCCATTTTTTCCTTTTTTTTTTTTAGAGACAAAAGTGTGCATGTACGTTTTTGAGGAGAGCGACGTGAGAAACGTTTGTTCGCACGTGTAAACGTAAAGCAGAGATGAGTCGAGTAGTCTATATACTCATCTCTGCATAAAGCACGTAATCAACAATGTTTATTTATTACATAGTATGAACAAGTAGTTCGAAGCCTTCGATATGATAATTTTGAGTAACGAACGACTGCAGTTTCGACAATGTCACAAAGGAGTTAAAATACGTAATGGGGATTGACTTAACAAAATAAATGTAAAAAATTTTTTAGTTTTTTTTTCGAACCCCCAAAGGGAGGAACGCATACAGCGCATCGCTGTTTCTTCAGCGGAGCGACTTTCTTCTTACGTTCCTTTCCGCTTCTCTTGCGACACAATAGTTTATGAGTCTTCCTTCGGGATGAATGTAACATATTGTATTTATCCACAGGTCTTTCTTTTATACAACATAAATGTAGTCCCGAAGTTCGCCAACTCTTGATGAATTTAGCCATTTTTGGCCATTATTTCTTTTCATTTCGAGCCATAACTGTTTAATCGAGTTGCCCCCGTCCCCTTTGTCTGGAGAGTAAAAAGCACTACAGCGTCATTCACCGGAGCTATATGTGTGCTGAAAATTTCACGGCGACTCTTTATCAATGCCAAAAGAGTATAAGTATACGCGAGGTGTATCGCACATGGGAGTTATAGACCTCAAACAACGGAACTTGGTGTATGTCACGGCTGCCTCGGGCTATAAACTTCCTTAATAATTTATACGCGCCGCACACACATACACGTGTATACAGGTATATCATACACTCGCTTATGAGCGCATTATCGTGTATTTTACCATTGAGCTTCCATTTCGATGTTTCTCGATAGCTTATCTTGCGTGTATATATGTATACCCCACAATTGTTCTGATTTTGACGTATTCTCGAAGTAACAATTTTTCGATAGGTACAACGCCAGAAATCATGGGTTCTTCGGCATTGGATTAGGGGGAATTGAGTGCAGAGAAATGAGAAATATATTTACATCTTTTCTTTTTTTTTTTGTTATCACGCTTTTGATGGTTGAAAAAAAAAAGCTATTTTCGTTGCTTTTGTAATCGGTTCTTCTTGTTCTTTTTTTTATTATTAGGTACTTATCCACTCGAGACAATAAAAGATAAAGACAAAAGGATGAAAAAATACCTCTTTACCAAAGTTGAAATTCTTTCATCTGCACAAACTTACCTTAAAAAAAATAGTACATGTATGTATATTATTTGTGCACACTCAAATGGCAGTGTGGCTATACGTTGCTATGCATAATGTAATCACGAAACAATGCGGCGATGTCTCTTTGATGTACAAGTATTTTGACACACAGTTTTCTTCATTGTTTAAATCATGCCCATTACATTTTTTCTTTCGAAGCAATTAAAACTGAAAATTCATGTCGAAAGATTTAGGTATGCAGCTAATTGGGGTTTTATAATTTTGATCAGTAATTAAAATACATATACACTAGAACGGTTATGCGCGGGCTTTCGACTATAGTACCGGAGTACATTATAACGTACATTGGTATGAATATGGTTAATAGTATGCTGTAAGAGAAATTTCACGTCGGAAAATTTTCTTATACATATATATATATACGTCAAACGAGCGCACTTTTCATTAAGATGCCAACTAGCAATTGGCTCGATTACTATAATGACACATTTCAACTTTCTGGTTTTCACGAAATTAGTATCGATCGCGTTCAACCCCGCACCTGTATACTTGTGTACATACCAGCGGATCTTTATTTATTTTTATTTTTTCTACTTCCAATCGTACAAAACAAAAATTTACGATATCTCGGTCACCAAAATACGAGCCAATATGTGAATCATACGCAACAAGCAATGACGAGTGTGAGGACGATAAAAAGACGCACGTACCCATACATGTACATTGCGTTTGTATCACACGCAATGTGTATACTTGCAAGCTCGACGCTCGACATTGTATTTATATAAATTCCGGCCACTGTCCGTCATTTCATTAGCATCGGCTGGCAAGCGGTACGTTTTTGCAAAAAAATAATCAAGTATTTACATGTATAAAAGCTAGGGGGGGTTCTGTCCTTGCGCGCCAAAGGAACGCTTTTCTCCTTTCATTAGGTAAGTAGGTATACATATATAGCCAATGTAATTATACACACGCGTGCTGTTTCAGTGTCAACTTACTCACAATATTTAGGGGAAGAGATTTTACGTTCGGAGAAGACAAAAAGAAGTTTCGTAACGAGTGCTCGTAAGTCCTTTTTCACTTATCGTGGGAGAGGTGCGTGTCGCACACAGATCTGTAGAAAAGAAAAAGAAAAAAAAAAAAAACTTTTGAGCAGCATTTAGCCTAAAGAGCAAAAGAGGACGTCATCATCCTGATCGGGCACCCGAGCATGTATTATATGATACAGCAGTGCCGATTACGTAAGGCGATGTAGGTATATATTATGCATTACCACCACGAGCGTGGGTATACAATATAAATACATAAATGGATAAATGACGCGCAAAAACACACATAGATACGCAATACATATGCACAATATAATATATACAATGAAGCGTGTGACCTTCGAAGCGGAGCAATGTTCGTAAATGGCAAGGCGTGCGTTTTGTTTTTTCCTGGTTACATGCTCGCACCTACGCTCGAGGGACTATAAAGATGAACATTTTTTTTGCTAAAACTCCGTAATGTGCCGCTTTGGCCATTTAGGTTGTTGGGCCTCTCGTGCAAGATGACACAGAGGACAACTATACTTTGTTAACGTCCATTTTTTTTTTTTTTTTCATCTCTTTGTGGTTGTATATATATAGAGATAATAAACTTGGAGTATGTTAATTTAATGCTTCAAGAGCGCAAGTGCGAACACGTTGTGAGTGTATATGAGGGATAAATATTAAATGTACACAAATATATGTAGGTAGTGGGCAAAAAAAATTGATAAACCACTTGTGATGTTATGCGTACTGCGTCATGTTTATTGTTAAAATTCATCGGAGAAAGTGATCAATATATGTTTCTTTTACTAAATGGACATCTTCGAGTGTGTCTTAATTGGAAAAGAAAATTGGACTTACTCAACAAGTTAAAATATACGGAGGAAAATCGTCATATGTCAATACTCGGTTGGACACGTGTAAGTGGGTCAAAAAACAACGAAAAATCATGAATCATTTCGAAAACCAAAGTGACGAATGCCGATAAGTCCCTATTGTTATCTGTACAAAGAGTGCCCCTTAAACACACGAGTAGTCGCTAGATTTATCAGTTGAAATTTCATCACTATAATCTTATGCATGCGGGTACTCGAATTGTCTTGGCCAGCCAAACATCATCAACTTACCGGCATTGTACACCGCGTTTTTTATTTAAATTTAGTAATTTCAAGCGTTGCGGCGTAAGTAAGTACACCAGAAATGAATTTACTGGAAAAGCTACCTCATTTTCACTGATTCCATTTTGGAGAGTACATTATATAGGCAAAGAAAGTTGCCTTTTCCACGGAATTAGCCGCTTCTCCCGAGTATAGGTAGGCATCCACAAAAAACGGCATTGAGAAAAATTAAAAACCAACGATTCATTAAAAATGGAAATTTTTGCGAAAATATCATTATTTTTTCAAATTCAACCGTATTCAATTTTCCAAAAGTAGGTACAATTAACGAGGAGCAGCATAGCAACACTTTTTCAACCCCTTGAACGAAAAATCCTCCATCGATCGTTACGCGCAAGCATGAATTGATATATAAGTACTGGTATATATACATATACGTATCGATACATACGAAGGTATACGCGTTTGAAGTAGCGCAAACGATATAAATATTACAGTCGCTTGGCCTCCACACTTCTAATATATTTTATATTTATATCAACGTGTGTGTTTTTATTAAATTGAGAAGGTTTTTGATGCCACCACTTGTAAAAGTCCACACTGATCCTCAATCGTAGGTGCCCAGCTGATCCTTTTGAGTTTGTTACCTAATTAGACACGCGTAACGTGGGGACACCAAAATGGGCAGGTGATCGTGTCATTTATACGTGATTTTATGAAGAAAAAAAAGAGTAAATTTCGATCGAGACACTGTTTTGCAAGCCTAAACTGTAATTGCAAATCCACAAAATTATAAAAAAATATTTAAAATTATAGTACTCATGCCGATCATCTTGAAGGTACGCGTGGGAGTGGTTTACCTGTATTCTTGGCTCTAGTATGTATATACACAAGTACACCACCATCTCTGCGTACTAGGAAACGCGTTAGATCGAGGGTACAATAGAGATATAAAATTGGACGACAGAGCGTATACATATATAATTATATACTCTACATGTATATATACATTTGCTTTCGCGATTCATTTGAATTGAATAATTATGTATGAAAATATTACAAAAGAATTGTGTACAAATGGATGGTTGGTGCCGTACATAAATGACATTTACTCGGTGTTTCAAGGGGGCATTTTTTATTTTTCACTCCTCGCTCCATCAAAAAAATTGCAAACGTCTCGTTATAATTATGTACAAAGACACATTAATAAATTATTCAGAGAGCACGCAATACCATAATATATTTAATTATACATCTACATTGTACTTGCTGCATGTATTGTGTTACCGGAAGAAAAAGCCAACGGGTTTTCGCGCGCTCATTCAAGTTACGGGCGTCTGATGTCTGCAGTTGCATGTGTGATACAGGTATACACTCGTGAGGGAATGAAAGGAGTAACGCCCGGACACAAGTGCGAACCGATGCTATACGTACAACACATTAGAACCCTATGTGGTTGCGTTATATTATACTTTACACATACCGCCCGTCCGGAAAATCCATTGCATATCCGCGGCTTGTCCAGCGTCACAATCAATCGCTGTGACTTTGAGTTTACCCCTACACACAACCAATAATTATACTTACCTTTAAAACTAATTCGCCATACCGTTAAAAGATTAAGCATAAAGTACAAATACATAATATACGTGTACCTGTACTCTCTCGTTAAAGTGCCCCTCTCCCTTTTTTTAAAAGTTTAGCTTTTTGCTTTTAGCTGCTATCAGAAACCTACGTGCAGTTTTCCCATGACGATTATAGGTATTACGGGTTACGAGCTGGTATGAGTATATATTTTACTGTAAACAACACGTTTTTACTGCTATTAGAACTGCTGTTCTTGGGCACAATGATATTATGCATATATAAGCATGGGAGAACCGAAGATAAAACGGTGTGGTGTCTGCGTGTGCACGCACACCTGCTGCAATGCGATAATGGATATAATAATAATAATAATAATAATACATATTTTACATTGCGGGTATAAAGTATCGTACGCGTCGATTCGAGCTAACGTGATTTTTCTTACCACGTGCCTTATGTACACATACTTGGATGATTCCCCGCTGATGTAGTATACACGGCCATGGATCTCGTAAAACCGGTATCTATACAAGTGTATTTATTTGTATTAAAAAAAAAAAAAAAAAAAAGTTACAATAATATAGATATGTGTGTCGGCAACGGTAATAATATTGAGTGAAAACTGTGTCACTCACGTGTAACCCAAACTTTTGTTTTTCCTGAGCCTAACAACGTTGTTTGATGCATTTCCTTGAAAATTATTCATAAAGAAACGAGTAAAACAAGAAAGCCAAATACGCTCGTGTAGTACGGAATCCCAGACGGTAAGTTCAAAATGAGCTCATCGTGTCATTTCTAGCGATTCCCGTGAAAAAGAAAGACACCACTCGGAATGGGAGGGTATAAATAAGTAGGTACACACGTGTAACCCCATAGGTGATGTGCATGTATATTTATGTCCGTCCAAACTCCCCAATTATTCATGCGACGATGGGTGGATTTTATATAAATATAAATCCGAAACACGCGGTGTTCAACCCTTTTCATCTATATTTGGGTGTACCTATGCCGATATTGATCGCTACCTATGACAAATATACGACACGCCCAAATAAAAAATTATACAAGTGTACAGGAATACGCGATCGTGCCGATTTTTTCGCAGCGATCGGCACAGCGACGACTCGAACGGTTTTGCGAGTCTATACGTGTGTATGTATCCAAATACATACTCGCCAGAAGTCTAGTTTACCGTTATTTGCGTGCCTACCTACACATAAATACATACATGTGTACTTGCATGCGTACCAGTTATGAACAAGTTCAACGTCACGCTGTGTACTTACACCAACAACCCACCTCCTCTCCGGAGAGCCCGTGTTCGATAATAAGTCGTGCGTGTATGCATATACCATATCTACACCTATAAAGTTCATGTATAATATTATGTCGCGCGCACTTCACACAGAGCTGGCTGTACCTATACATATACTGCAATAAATACGTGCAGCAAAAAAAAAACGAGAAAAAAAGAGAAGTGTTTCTCTCAGTCGGTGAAAACGAAGCGTTTGAGTGTAGCTGTTGGCTTATTACGATCTCGATACCGATTCGTGGTATCGATCGTTCGATGTATAATAATCTAATGCCGAGTGTGTCAATACCGATCTGCAAAAGACGCCAAGACGAATAACAATAAACCCGTCAAAAAATCGTCCAACCGGTTTTTTAACAATATCAGTTGGACGGTTGACCGGTACATATAATAAGTATTTATATCTCGGTGGGGCGTGTGTGCATGAGCATGCATATAGTTACCGAACAATCAAAAACAAATATATAGTACCTGTGCTCTATATACTGCGTAACACGTCTGATTTATATTGATTAATCGTATACACGCCAACTTGTAAATATACATAGGATTGCAAGCGCGTACATATTTCATAATATGTACGATCCAAAGCTTAATTAAGTACTGCGCAGCATCTGATCTCTGCATGGGCCGAGTCATCAATTGTCATGTCTCATCTTCTCATTTCTCGCCATCTTCTACTTAAATTTGAGGGAAAGAGACGTGATATACTTGTTGGATTTTCTCACTCCGTTCGTACGCGATGTCACCTATACACCGGTATAGGTGATGTATACCGATATAAATACTACACGTATATGTGTACCAACAGCAAATTGACAGGCGCGCCCACGGCGGTATACTTAAGCCCACAAATACGGGAATGTCACGCCAAAAGTCGTGCTGTATACAATAATATATACTGCACGAGGGACGTGTGTATAGACATATGTATATGCCTGGACGATCTCTTGCGTAAGCATACCGGTTTCTCTCCATAGTAAACACACACCGGTATAAGTGCAGTATATACACATAATACATGCGTTTCGAGCTCCACTGCTGATGATGTGTATATATATAGGTACTGCCGATATATACTGTTTTCTCCTCTGATACATAATATATAATGAAATCCATGGGCTAACTATATATTATACACGTATAGGTAAGTTATAAGGGAGAGAAAGACACCATATAAAAGAAGAGCGAAAGAAAACCGGTCAAAGGAGCCTCTACGGTGTATATGTATATACATATGATATACTTGCATGTATATAGGATAACGTGTAAAACGCGGTAAAACGCTTCGACTGCGCTGCGCCTCATATATTGTTATACCAATGTCAGGCTGATACTTACATATACGAAAGATTCCGCATAAAATTGGTGTATTACTTATTAATACTCAAAAGATTGACTTGAATAATGGTATGGTCAATGGTATTTTATTTGGTGACGGTCGCTCGTATATTTAGTCATGATATCGACTAGGGTGACCGTTGTGGTGGTGAAAAAAAAAAGAGAGACTTTACGAGTGGGTGTAAGTATTTTATAGTGTTTCCAATTATCAACTGTGCTCATGACATATATATATATACACGCGTATTTTTCGTCTCTTTCTAGCATCCCATATTGTTTATTGCGTGAAAATAAAGACTAAGAACGCGTCACGTGGTACATTACATATATAGTTTACCATCTATTTGAAAAAAAAAAAGAAAAAAGAAAAAACAAATAAAATAAAGCGTAAATACACCAGATGCGCTAAATTTAAAAATCTCCCACACGCGTACACGTTTGTATATCTACACCTGCGTATAGCATTGGGAGGAAAAAGCGAGAGAAGAAGAGTCGACCGGTCGCGCCCACACGCGGGATCTTGCGAAATCGGCACAAGAACGTCATCGGGGGGGAAAAAAAAAAAAAAAAAAAAAAAAAACAGAGATGGGTACAGAGGTAGGTATGTGTTTGTTATATAGGTGCTGAATGTATTTACAAACACAACTTACGTATACCCACATGTTATTGAATTCATACGCATTACTTATTACTTTTATATATAGAGGGATGTGGCATGACGAATCATATATTGTTGTATGGCTACCTATATATTATTTCGTATGCTGCACGACCATTACGCATGACATTCGTATTCGTTTACGTGCATGTAATAACCGTGAATTTAACAAATGGTCGGTATGTATACCTGCGAGTAAAGGAAAATACAACAAAGACGACGACGAAGGAGGACATCATCCACAGCGACTACGACCTCCATTTCGCTGCGACGCGTGGAAAAGAGTTATGTACTAACCACACGACTGATATTTTCAGAAGAACAAAAAAAGGAAATGATGATCGAGGCTCGTTCATGGTATATGATATCGGGCACCTGCGAACATGTACGAATTAGAAGATACGCGCTTCAAAAGCATCAAACGTATACCTATACCTAATTGTGTTTTTTCGTTATTGGCGCGTGTTACTATTATTATTATTATTATTGTTATTGGTTGTTTGAAGTTGAAGGAAAAATAATTCTCATTGCCGATTATACGTTTATGTCATCAAGTTCGTAACACCTCAAGTAGATATACGAAATACTTAATTAGCTAGAGTTTACACAAGTAAACGACGACCATGACGACGAAATTGCAGCATCAGGAAGTTCTTCAAAAAGCTCCGTATACGAGCACAACGAAGAATTAAGACCCAGTTGGCTTTTACCTAAATGGTTTGGACGTGTAAGTGTGTGTGTGTGTGTGTGTGTGTAAAAACGCGAGCCTCGCCCTCGACTTCGTCAGAGGTGCCCCCCTTGTACCGATCGCATTTTCTTATTAAGAAATTAAAGAGCCAGACTTTCATTGCGCATCGCGAGAGAACAACAAATTTTTTTTTTTTTTTTTTTTTCTACGACAATTTCATGTAGAAACGAAGCATCGACCGATGTATCGATGTATTGATGATTTGCGGCATTTAAAAACTTTAGAAGCTGGTTTTCGATTCGTTAGTATAGATATACATAGGGAAGTGATAATATTTTATCGTCGAGTCGGTTTCTTGGGCCGCATCATCGGACTTTTTGGGAGAACCAATAGTCAAAGACATCTAAGGAAATAATTGATACGGCAAAACGCTCAGTTTTTTTTTTGTTTTTTTCGAGGGGCGTTTTTGTTTCCAATTACGATTCCAATTAAAGCAACTCAAGTCATTGCAGCCGATCGATAAATATTATACCTACTTTCTCGTTGTTTTATTTAACTCGACAAAAAAATAAAGCATTCGTTCTTGCAGATAACACATTAACCGATGTTAAAGTTTGTAGCAACGATCGCTCCATCGGGGTAACAGACGAGCACCACAAGCTAACATCGATATACTCGTATAACTTTTATTTACAATAATCTTAAACGACATACATCTGTTTTTTTTTTTTTGTTTTTTTTTTTTACACCAAATTTCGGTTCAACGGGTGTTTGTGCGTGTAAATGCGAGCACCTGTACATCGACGTGTTCAGTAAACACTGTAGATATACCATCGACTGTTACGATAGCTCAGTGAACCGTATAACGATCACTGCGTGTACTCTCGTCCTCTCTTTGATTCTCCCTCGATGCGCATCTCCTGGAGTTATGTATACTTTGATCAGTTTGCCATCACAAACGCCAGAATTGTACCATTGATGAAAAAAAAAATTCCAAACCCGAGAAAAAGATCGGTAAGGGATCGGTAACAGATTTCAAGGAGTACCAACAGCCATAAGACGACAGTGTGGTGAAACGAGAGCAATAACGTTGCACGCAACGGAGCAACGGTTTTCCAGCCCCCCCCCCCCCGCCTCTTCTGGAGCATTCGACTCGTCGTGAGAGTGAATTAAATAAAACACTGAACTTATATATATGTATACATGCGTGCAAAGAGAGAGAACCAAGAATGAGAGAGAGAGAGAGAAAGAGAACGCATATAGGCGTGACACCCGAGAGAGAGAAAGAGAGTCGGGGGAAGTAATGTAAGGTGCAAGGATGAGTTGTTAATGTTATGCGTGACGTGTGTACGCGCGCTTACGTATCTATTAAATTATCTTTTGCACAATACGCAATAAGTATACCCTGTGCACTTGCAGAGTATTGACTCTTCAAACTCGATTGCAGGTAAACCAGGGAAAACTAACCGGTAAGCGGCTGCGGAGGGGAGGAGGGGGGAAGTAACCGATACGCTCCGTTCGAAGAACAGTTATCTAATTTACAAAAAAAATGTACATTCCTTCTCTTCCCCCACTCTCTTTCACGCTTACTTTTTTCCACTCGAAACTGGTTGAAATAAAAAAAATAAAAAAATAAAAAAGATGAAAAGCTTGTAGTTTTAGTTCAACTTACAATCTGGGTAATCTTGAGGACACCGGGTATCGTACGAAAATACTCCACGTTCAATCTGAACGGTGACGACGCCGGTCCTCCGGTGCCACGGTTCGCCTCCTGGCCGTTTTGCACCGTCACCGTTACGCTCTCGGACATCATGTCTTTTTTTTTTTTTTTTTTTTTTTTTATTACTATTGATGGTGTTGTTGGTTGTTTGATTATTCCAACACACCAGAAACCCACAAAACAATTTATGTATATACTTTTACGTATTAAATGAAACGCAACAACACCCGCGAATCCACTATTTCGCAACGAAAAAAAACTCCAAACGAGGATCACTGATGTACTAAGAAAGCGATTATGAATAACTATAAACGAGTCTCGTGGTGATAATCGCTGTGGTGTGTGTTTAATCAATTACAACGCGTATACGTATAGGAACAATAAAGTTATGAGTGAGCGATTGTGTAAGTAGGCACTTGCGTGGTTCGTGGGCCGAGACACGCGACAAACTGAAAACGCGCGGTGACGGACGGAGACGGAGCCGCAAACACCGAGTAGAGCCTCTCTCGTGGATCGTGGAGCGACCGTTCCCCACCCGTGTGTGCGAGACACTCATCGTATCATCAACGGCTGCGATACCGATATCCATACTTACTATACATGTGCCAACTATAGACAACGTTGTGTACCTACGTGTCTTTGTTGATTTTACAATGGCACTGTTGCAAATATATGTTACCATCATTCTCATCCTCACTTGATTCCCTATATTTTTATATGAAAGCGGTGTACGTGTGTAGGCGCGTATTCGATACTTTACCCATCTATATTATTATTATTATTATTATTATTTTTTTTTTTTTTTTTTTAACTGTTAATCGTATGATACAATCAACGTAAACATTGTGGGATTTACAAGATTAAGTCCTTGAATCAGTTGAATCATCTTGCGAGCGTGCGCCACTATTTTTGATTCACGCAGATTTGAATTTGGCGCCCTTTGCGTCATGCGTAACGAAACGAAAAATCCCTAGAGCTTCGATCTAGGGGAAGGGTGACCAACAACCACGAAAATCCCCTACTCAAGTAGCAGCAGAAGCGATTGTGTGGCGAGTCGTAGTGACAAGCATTTTCGAGAGTACCATTATAATATACACATCATCTACTTGTGTTTAAAAGTACCGCAATACATTTTCAATCCCACAAAAACTTTCATGATTACAGCATAAATAACGAAATATCTGCATTCTTTCAGGCAACTTCTCGAAGGGTGGGCTCAACTACACATCCGCAAAGCCATTCTTGAATCGGCTAATTGGGAAGATTCAAAATGACGCTTATTAACAAGGTAATAAACATCAATTCTAACCTATTGCCCTTCATTGCAATCACAGCCCACATCACATTTTTTCTACGTATTCTATCGTTTTTCTTACTTTCAGATGGAAATTGATGAAAAAAACGCAAAGGGCGAGGGCTTCAAGCCATATTACATTCAAAAGATCGAGGAGCTGCAGCTCATCGTAGCTGAAAAGAGCCAGAATCTTCGTCGTTTGCAAGCTCAGCGTAATGAACTCAATGCCAAAGGTATATGACTCTTTCAAAGTTACTTATTCACGAGTACTTGGTGTTGATTAAACACGATATTAAGTCGGTGCATGTAATTTTAGTACGTATGCTGCGTGAGGAGCTCCAGCTTCTCCAGGAGCAAGGTTCTTATGTTGGAGAAGTTGTCAAACCAATGGACAAAAAAAAGGTCCTAGTCAAGGTTCATCCAGAAGGAAAATTTGTCGTCGATCTGGACAAAAACATTGATATAAATGACGTGACTCCCAATTCAAGAGTGGCCTTGAGAAACGAAAGCTACACACTCCACAAAATCCTGCCCAACAAAGTTGATCCTCTTGTTTCACTTATGATGGTGGAGAAGGTTCCAGACTCAACTTATGAAATGGTTGGTGGTCTTGACAAGCAGATTAAAGAAATCAAAGAAGTCATAGAGCTGCCAGTTAAGCATCCAGAGCTCTTTGATGCTCTTGGTATTGCACAGCCCAAGGGGGTATTGTTGTATGGTCCACCCGGTACTGGAAAGACTCTACTGGCTAGAGCTGTGGCTCATCATACAGAATGTACATTCATTAGGGTTTCTGGTTCCGAGCTCGTCCAGAAGTTCATTGGGGAGGGATCACGTATGGTCAGGGAACTCTTTGTTATGGCCAGAGAACACGCACCATCTATTATTTTTATGGATGAGATTGATTCTATTGGTAGCTCTCGTATCGAATCTGGATCGGGTGGAGACAGCGAAGTACGTATTTATTACCAAATTGGTATTTGTTGAATAATATTTACAAATTTTATCTAAATCTGCGTTCGTTTGTTAGGTTCAACGTACAATGTTGGAACTTCTTAATCAACTGGACGGATTTGAAGCCACGAAAAATATCAAAGTTATCATGGCAACCAACAGAATCGACATTCTCGATCCCGCGCTCTTGCGTCCGGGTCGTATCGATCGTAAAATTGAGTTCCCACCACCAAATGAGGAAGCGCGTCTTGATATTCTAAAAATTCACTCGAGAAAAATGAATTTAACACGTGGTATCAATTTGAGAAAAATAGCAGAGCTCATGCCTGGTGCTTCTGGAGCAGAAGTGAAGGTAACGTAAAATTGTAGAATTCACTACGTTTACGTTATTATCAACATTTACCATTTTTCTTTTTTTCTTTTACAGGGTGTGTGCACCGAGGCTGGTATGTATGCTTTGAGAGAGCGCAGAGTTCACGTAACACAAGAAGATTTTGAAATGGCTGTTGCTAAAGTCATGCAAAAGGATTCGGAGAAGAATATGTCCATCAAAAAATTGTGGAAGTAAATGAGTATTTCAAGTCCATGCTATTTTGTTAATCGGAATTTACAATTTACGGAATTTAAAATGTAACACATGTAAAAAAAAAAAAAAAAAAAAAAAAAAAAACAACAACAAACCATTTGAACTTGTATCGAATTATACTTAATAGCAATGACTGTTTGTTATGATGATTTTTTAGGTAAACATTAATTTTATATGCGTAAGAATAAAAGTATTTGATAACTTAATTTTGTTTCATTCAACTGCAGAGTTTATCACTGCTTCGTTTGGTTTTTACGATCAACTGGCTATACTCAATTGTCAGAATAAAAAATCCATAATTAGAT